>NC_136492.1:28329763-28359763 GCF_053919585.1 Euprymna scolopes | reverse complement strand
TATATATATATATATATATATATATATATATATATATAAAAGTGAAAGTGTCTGTGTGTGTGTCTGTCTGTCTGTGTACATTTCCCTACGCAATAACTCTGTCAATTTTTAGTCTACAGACTCGAAATTTGATATACAGGGTACTGAGATTTGGGAAAATCGATGTGTTCGGTTTTCGGCCAGAAATCTGGCTGTTAAGGGGGTAAAAGTTCAACGATTTGACCTTTGAGAACTCTACTAAACTCCTCCGACAATTTGGGGTATAAACAATTGAAATTTTAGATATCGGTTCCTGGGACATGGATCTAACTTAATAATTTGATTTGAGCACAAAACAATAAATTTTAAGTGGTCATAATAAGGGTCAAAGTTAAAATAAATTTGTACCTCTGCGGTCTCTACCAAATTACTCAAACAATTTCTGGTCTAAACATTTGAAATTTTACATAAAGGGTATTCAGAGAAAGGGAAGGCTTTTTTAATCGGTTTAGGTCGAAAATTTTTAGTTACCAATATATAAATGTATGTATGTATGTATGTTTGCATGTCTGCCTAAAACTTTCGACAGAGGCGACGGATTTTTACAAGATCAGTATCGTTTTGAAGCTCGACCCTTCAGACGATAAATACCGAAAAAATAGCTTAAAATATTAACTTATTCACCCTTCACTGGGCACTTTTCTACAGAGAGGGGTCACTTTTTTCACCGATATTTTCGAAAGTCATCCCCTCTTTTCGATTGCCTAGCCTTAATTTAAACCTACGTCACTTCTGGTTTGGTGGTGGTCGTAACAGCAAAGACGTCACCTTTTTTCCGTTCTTTTCCTCTTTTGCGGTACGGATTCGAGCCTGCTATTCTACTACCACTTTTTTTTTTTTGCTCAACACACACCTCCAAACACCTGGGCAACGCCGGGCACCCATACTAGTATATATATATATATATATATATATATATATATATATATATATATATATAGAGAGAGAGAGAGAGAGAGAGAGAGAGAGAAACCGCAGCAATTACTTTCCTTTAATAATCATAAGAAAGCTCTCCAACCACCGATTTCATGGCTAATAAAACTCTGCTCAAAAGCTTTTCAACTGATTACAATATGATTGTTTTTTAAGTCCAACGTAAACAAATTCTTGATGAGCCATCCTCTTAAGTAATCCATTTTACCAAATTTTCACTACTAACGATTACTACGATGTGTTCTCTTCGACTACTGTACACTCATTGACCTTTATCCTCGTAAAACAAATTCTCAAACTTCTCTGCCTGACGTACTAAAAAATAATTGTGTTTTGATACTACGTGTTTTGCTCCCGATACTTATCTTCCTCCCACGGCAGGATGATGACATTTAAATTTCTTGGTACACAAGGGTTCCAGAAATGAAACGTGAATAGTCAGCACCCCAGAAGAGCACTCTTGCCAGCAAAAATTCCTGTGCAGCCCTGCTGGCATTTCCCGAGAAGACAGATCCTGGAACGGTGGACCTCCTAGAATTGCATAGGACCAGCAGAGAACAAGCCATCTTAACACTGCCCTAAAGTCTGCTGTCTTTATTTCGTCGCACTAATTCTAACATGGTAGAGATTTTATTTTATAATCAATCATTATAATCGATGATCATATCAATCTATCTTATTGAAAATCAATTGCATAATCTAGCGTTATAGATTTTTCGAAAAAATGTCGACAGCAAGTGGTAAAAGTTAATTTTTGAAGTTGACTTGTGATATAAAGAAACTCAAGTTGTGTCTCTTCTGGTCTGTAGTATGGGTTAGCAGAAGTAGTTATATACAAATGACCAAGCCGGCTGCTTGATGTGACGTCACGAAGAGATAAAAAGGATACACTTGGCCGAAGAAGCAGAGGTACTCGAGACGAGTTCAGAGGAAAAAGAGGTGTTCAGGTGTTCAGAGAAGCAGAGGTACTCGAGACATGTTCAGAGGAAGAGAGGTGTTCAAGTGTTCGGAGAAGGAGAAGTATATGAGAGGAGTTCAGAGGAAGAGAGGTGTTCAGGTGTTCAGAGAAGCAGAGGTATTCGAGACGTGTTCAGAGAAAGCAGAGATAAGGGTTATTGCAAGTACATTACGTTAGTGTGGAGATTTGATGAAGTGTTTACTTAAGGGGGCGGTTCATTAGGAATTTGTTAACATTGGACTTGAACACATCCAAGTTGTAGTCCGATGGGAAGCAGGCAGACGGAACAGAGTTCCACAGGCGTGCAGTTCTAAGAAAGAAGCTTTGTTCATGGAATCCGCGTTTTGATTTAGGCACAGATACAGAGTGGGGGAAATTTTTCACAGTGAATTCAGCTAGACGGGTGTTTTTCGTGAAAGTTTGGCGAGGGGGGACCAGAGATTGGAGTTCAGACGAGCACCTGCCATGGAAATAACGATAAAACAAGGATAGGCTCGCAACGTCTCTTCTGTGCGAGAGAGGTTGCAGGGTAGAGAAAAGGGCATCCCCCACTAAGCCACGAAGTCTATTTTGTACTCTGTCAAGGCAGGATAGGCTGTTTTTAGCAGCTCCTGCCCAGATATGGCAACAGTATTCCATCCTTTTTAAGAAGCTAGATTTTCTTCTAGATTTAAAAAGCGACAGTTGTCTGACTCTGCCTTGTGGGCAGACAAAAGGATAGGGACTGTACCAAAACGCCTATCCCAACGCGAACGTTCGAATAAGCCAATCCTGAATATGACATAAAATATAAGGACTCAAAATCGAGACAAGCATGTGGGAGAAATAGGTCACAATGCAAATAATGCTTATAACGAGCGGTCATTTTGAAGGCCACCAAGGGTGTGTTTGTCTACGGCGGATTACTATTTGGGAGGTGTGGGTTACGGAAGAGCAATAGGAGACGATCCTAATTTGAGTAAACGAATAGAGTCAATTGAATTCGAGGATTTTATAAAAAGAAAACAATCGTGTTTTTATTGTTATTGTTCTTGTTTTGTAATTGAAATAACGGAATTGGACATGATAGTATAAAAGTAATCTAAGAATTGCGTAATGTTTGAAAATAATTAGATTAAGTAATTAATCTTTAAAAATCTATTTAATTCAATTTATTCACTTATTTATCTATCTACAGACGCACCCAAATATATATAGAAAACTGAAAAAGAAAAAAGGAAACAAAATTCTTTATATGTTCATCAATATTTCGTCTTTATTTCAAAACTTATTCGGGATAATTGATTTGAATAAATAAAACACAAGTACAATATTTGAAAATATATTTGTTGTGTTTGTAATATGTGATGGATGATGTTCTTATTTCGGACTAAAAAATAGCCGTTAGCATTCAAAGTATGTGCAGCGTTTATGCCATCGAATGGGTGAGATTTTTTAAATGCCGTTAGCCGTTAGAATTAAACAAACATTATGCCGTTTCTGTTTTCTATTTTAGAATGAATATAGTCATTAAAATTCAAATTATTGGATGTGTATATGAAATCAAATGAGTATTTCTTTGTTTTTATTTATTGATTGACTTTTAAAAAAAATTTTTATCGATCTTATTTTTTGTATCTAAATTACCGTTCTGTTCTTTAATATGAGTTTACTGATAAAACGTGATGAATTGTAGAAACTGTTACGTTGTTTGATTGTATTTAAGTTCGTATTGGGTGCTGATTCAAGAAGTCTTCACCGAGATCAATTTAAAATAAATTTAATGAGTTTAGGCTGTTTAAATTAAAAGAATCATTAAAGAATAAAGGAATAATGAATTCAGGAAATTACGATTTTTATATATTTTTTATTTTCATTAAGCCTTTTTCTTTTGTCCACATTGAGTTTCACTAAGGTATATCTTATGGCAATTCTGGCCTGGCACATCTGCATTATATATGGGTTTGTTTTGAAACGTTTTATTGTTTTTAATGTTTTTAAAAATAGTTATAAAATATGCGTTGTATGGCAATGTTTCCAAAGAATTTTGTGATGTATATGAATTCTTCGTCTAGCTATTCTGGACTACAAATTCTTAATGCATTTAGAAAGTAACCGATTATCACGCCGGCTTTTATTTTGTTATTAAATTGTGAATGCAGGAACGTACAGAGGAGGAGTGATAAGGGTTCCCAAGCATCTGTCTCTTTTATTCCTGTTTTAAAAATGCCCTTTTCAGAAGATACCGTTTTTTTACTGAATGTAAAAAGTTCTCAGCACTTCACTGTGTGAGTATAAATATATTAAGTTGGTGCAAAAATAATGTCGTTTTTTGATGTTCCATTATATATATATATATATATGTGTGTGTATATATATATATATATGTGTATATATATATATATATATATATATATATATATATATATATATATAGATGCCATTATTTTTGCACCAACTTACTAGTTAATCTTGTTTGTGCATGGCTTTGCAATTAACTTTGAAGAATAGATTATTGTTGGATTTTATTATAAGCATGTCTTGAAATTACATTAAGTGATTGTTCTCTGCTTCATAGGTAAACTTTATGAAGGATTCAACTGAGTCTAGTTTGTTTTTAATTTTGTCTATGTGCCTGTTGCAGGAGAAAAATTTAAAATGTCGTCAGTATATCTAAAGTATTCGGTGCTTGGAGGAAATCTAAACTTGGAAGGGCAAAATTCTGGGATTTGTAAAAATAAGCAGATTAGTTCCCTCCACAAACAGGTTTACCCATAGGGATACCGTAATTTTGCCTGTAGAAATGATTGAATTGAAAACATGTCATGGCAGTGATGAGTCATTCCGAAAATAATTCAAATAATTTAAAGAATATATATATATATATATATATATATATATATATATATATATATATATATAACTACTTCATTTATTCACATAAAATTAATATACGAAAGTATAGATTTATGCGTAAACTTTAAGTATTTACTTCAAAAGTGCTCAATACGTAGGTAGACCTAGTTAGTAATTTATAAAATATATATTTCGATTAAGCTACACTGAATATTCTGCGTTTCATCCAACTATAGGATTCGTCAGGCTTGTGCGCATAAGCCTGACGAATCCTATAGTTGGATGAAACGCAGAATATTCAGTGTAGCTTAATCGCCATATATATTTTATAAATTACTATATATATATATATATATATATATATATATGTATATATATATATATATAAAAGTGAAAGTGTCTGTGTATTTTATAAATTACTATATATATATATATATATATATATATGTATATATATATATATAAAAGTGAAAGTGTCTGTGTGTCTGTCTGTGTGTCTGTGTACATTTTCCTTCGCAATAACTCTTTTAATTTTCAGTCTACAGACTCGAAATTTGATATACAGGATACTGAGATTGGGGAAAATCTATGTGATTAGTTTTCGGCCAGAAATTTCGCTGTTAAACGGTCAAAGGTCAACGATTTAACCTTTGAAAACTCTACCAAACTCCTCCGCCAACTTGGGGTCTAAACAGTTGAAATTTTAGATATAGGTTCCTTGGATATGGATCTAATTTAATAACTCGACTTGAGCTTAAAACAATAAATTTTAAGGGGTCAAATTAAAAAAAAAATTTTTTTTGCTCAGCATACACCTCCAAACACCCGGGCAACGCCGGCCACCCATGCTAGTATATATATATATATATATATATATATATATATATATATATATATATATATATATATATATATATATATATATATTAAAAGAAACGTTTTCGTTTTTAGGAATTTGCATTCCTACACGTCAACAAATAAGAAATAAATACAGAAAAGATATAAACATTTATATATTTTTCGTATTAATTTTTTATCCATATATATATATATATATATATATATATATATATATATATATATATATATATATATTACCATTTCATTTAATCACATAACTTAATATAAGATAGTATAATTTTATGCGTGAATTTTCAGCATTTACTGCAACAGTGCACAATATATAAGCAGAGCTAGGTAGTAAGTTTTAAATATATATATATACATATATATATATATATATATATATATATATATATATATATATATATATATATATATATATATATATATGGCAATTAAGCTACGGAGACTATTTCGCGTCAGCCTGACGAATTCTCACGAGGATGAAACGCGGAATATTCTGTGTAGCTTAATTACCATATATATTTTCATAACTTGCTATATATATATATATATATATATATATATATATATATATATATATATATATATAAATGACAAAATTGTATATTCCAAATTTTAAGATGTTGTCCATCTTACTCTTTATTTCTTTCGGCATCTTAAAATGTTTAATTCTTGACAGCACCTGTTTCGTAACGCAGAATCATTCATGTAATTATTATGCCAATTCTTTGATTCTGCGCGACGAAACAAATTTTTCCTGTTTCTTTTTTTTTCTTGCGCCACCAGAACCGAAATGTTCCTGATGCATATCACATTTTTTCAATGCAATTACCACAGTCTAGAGCGATTTCTTCTTCGCGGAAAGAGAATGGAAAACGAACAACTATTAGTTTCGGCATTTTCCAATACGTCTTCATTTTTCTTGCCTTTGTGTGTATGTGGGTGGGGCTCATTTTTTACAGAAAATTCGTCTGTCGGTATTTTCGTTTTTACATAGCAAATTTATTTTTTAAACTTTTCTAGTACACTTGTAGGTGGAGGGGGGAATAAGTCTCGCCTACATTAAATAAATTTTGAAAAACTGAAATAGAAATTATCATATTCTACTAATATCCTGCCTCACATTGGCCTAACTCCTCACTATTTAGCTTATCCAGATATACCTTAACCTTAACTACACATACATTTTGTCAACCCCAATGTTCCCCCAGATATCCCTTTCATTATTCCCCTTAATGGCCAAATATTTTATTATCTCCCAAAATTTTACCCTTAGATATCGTATTGCATTTTATGTAACCTGGTTATATTCTTACTCTTCTGATGAGAAGCATTATGTCTCGAAATACCTAGGTATAAAGATAATTCATGCCACCCCTTACCTTGATGTGATTTCCTTATTAAATTGACTAATAAATTCATATGTACCAGTATATTCGTTTCTCTTGTCTACAATTCTCTCTTTGTCTCTGTCTCTCTGTCTCTCCCTCGCTTTCTCTCGCTCTCTCTCTATATATATATATATAAAATATATACATATATATTATATATATAAAAATATATATATATTGATGATGATTGCAACGTCTTGTCAGATGAGTGCCACTCCCTCAGGCATTGAAAATCCATGAGCCGAAAATGACTTTAGTCCTGCAGGCAAAATTCACACGCTCAAACAGACATGACACTGAAGACGGTCACTAGTATGCATACATATATATACATGCGCGCATACATACATGATGATTGCAACGTCTTATCAGACGAGTGCCACTCCCTCAGACATTTAAAATCCATGTGCCCAAATGCCTGAGGGAGTATCTATACAAAGATGATGTTACAGAGTCTTAGCTTTGTACGACAGCTAAGTCTCTCTCTTGGTTCAAAATGTTGAGATCCAACAACAAGCAAGAGCAAGATAGCCAGCAACAAATTAAACTGCAGACCAGCTTAATGCGGGTACTGGTCTCCCGCTTTGTTTTTTAAATCAGAGATTTGCTTCTCCTAGAAAGGTTGCCTTCACCACGGCTTACAGGAGCCCTCTCCACCCCAATACACATATACACACACAAATATACACGGTGCTAGTTGGCTGTTGACCCAGAAAAAGAGTTCATTCGCCCTTTGTTTGTCAGGTCATGTCATATGCTACTGGTACCATGTAACCCAGTACTACCTGGCTCATGGTCGGGTCACCGGCGACTAAACTGGTTCCCCCACCAGACTTGTTTGGTGAGGAGGGTGGCTAGTCTCCCTGAAGGATTAAAAACAAGACCTTCCAAAGGGCGAATGAACGCATACATACATACATAATACATACATATATAAACATACACACACATACACACATAGATATAACACACATATATGCATACATACATACACAATACATAATGCACATACATATACATACATAAGCATACACAAGACAAGTCAATGGCATACATACATATATATATATAAATGCAAATATACATATATACCCATACACACATACATATCTGTAAATATACACACATATATACATGCACAATGCATAATACACATACGTACATATACATACACACACGCATACATACACATGTACATACATATAAATACACTCACATATACAAATACATACACATATATACATACATATACACATATGTACACATATGCACATATATACATACACTTACCTACATATACATATACATACACATAGATAAATATGCACTCATACATAAACATGCACATACATACACATATACATGCATACATATATATACACACATGCATATATATACACATACGCACACATGCATATATGAAAATACACACACACATGCGTATATACACATACATACAAACAATATATATACGTATATACATACACGTGATGATTGCAACGTCTTGTCAGACGGGTGCCACTCCCTCAGACATTTAAAATCCATGTGCCCAAATGCCTGAGGGAGTATCTATACAAAGATGATGTTACAGAGTCTTAGCTTTGTACGACAGCTAAGTCTCTCTCTCGGTTAAAAATGTTGAGATCCAGCAACAAGCAAGAGCAAGATAGCCAGCAACAAATTAAACTGCAGACCAGCTTAATGCGGGTACTGATCTCCCGCTTTATGGTTTTTTAAATCAGAGATTTGCTTCTCCTAGAAAGGTTGCCTTCACCACGGCTTACGGGAGCCCTCTCCACCCCATACACACACACATACACATACATATATACATACATATACACATATACATATATATCCACATAGATATACACACATACACATACACCTGTACATTAACATACATACACCTATACATACATATATACATATAATGATAGCAGATCAATTATTACATGCTTCCAGCATTTCAGACCTACACGCGTCACAACTTTTCCATGGCTGAGGGAGTATCTATACACAGATGATGTTACAGAGTTTTAGCTTTGTACGACAGCTAAATCTCTCTCTGAGTTCAAAATGTTGACATCCAGCAACAAGCAAGAGCAAGATAGCCAGCAACAAGTCAAATTGCAGACCAGCTTAATGCGGGTACTGGTCGTCCGCTTTATGTTTTTTTAATCTAAGATTTGCTTCTCCTAGAGCGGTTGCCTTCACCACGGCTTACGGGAGCCCTCTCCACCCCACATACACATGACAATAAACACATGCGTACATACAGATGTACGCCAACATACGTATGCATGTGCACACCATGCACCCATAATCTTGTAGAGGCACACATATACGCACACACAGATACATATGCCTATACATACGTACACACACACACACACACACACACATATACATCTAAAATACACATGAAGGAACATTCCAACACTTATACATAATAAGGGATCAGCGGCTGGACCGTTTTTGTCCGCTTTCCTTCCTGATCTTTTTCCTTCTTCCTTTTTCTTATGATAAAAAGTTTGTTTTAGACTCACACATATGCAGTACATGATAATGATTATGATGATGTTGACAAATTCACACATAATTTTCCAAATAACTCAACGTATGAATCGACGAAAAACAACAGTCCAATTGATACGAAATTACAGACGTTTGGATTTAAAAAAAAATAATATACATGTATAATATATATATATATATATATATATATATATATATATATATATTATGAATTATCAATCACATTACTAAATATTATATATATATATATAATGTGCAGATATATACATATATATATTATATGTATATACATATAATATGCATATATATTATATATACATATATATTATATATATGGATATATATTATACATACATATATATATTATATACATATATATTATATATATATATATATATTAAGAGAAAGAAAATTAAATCTGTAAGTTGAACTTTACAATCAAAATTTATTGTTCGACTGAATACTCCAAAAACAATTTACAAAGTCCTTATTCGATGGAGTTTCAAAGAATGCTATTCTTGTTATTCTTCTCATCAGAGGACATAAAGAAATCAGCAAATTATATTTGTAGCAATGATAGAATTTGCTAGTTAAGGCATTAAGTGAAACCGCAATTTATTGTAGTTAAAAATGTTGGATATATTTCAGCTTGCATAAAAATCCTCTCAAGTTGATCCGAAATGCAAAATAAGCAAGATGGAGGAAGGTAGGACGCTGTAATCGTATAGGCTTGAATCCTTGACCGTCATCAATCAACCAGCTGGTATGAATAAATATCCTGTTATTAATGGTAAACAAATACGAATTGTCATCGCCACCGTCGGCGCCGTTTACGCCGTTATACAAACGTATCGCGTTGTGTAACAGTGTCACATAAATGTCTCATTGAATTGTTATAAATTTAATCCCGATATATGTTGTCCAGATATGAACCCGACAACACACCAAGCTGAATAGTTGTTCTAGAGATCGCAAAGGTCAAATCTTTTGAACTTTAACCTCTTAGTAGTCACAATTTTGGCAAAAAACAATTAAAAATATTGCCCTATGTCTGAATACACTTTATGTAAAATTTCAAATGTTTAGACCAAAATTTGGCTGAAAGGTAAAATTTTTAAAAACTTTGACGCCAATTTTTAACCCTTAACATTTATTGTTTTGAGCTCAAGTCCAATTAAAAAGTTAAACCCATGTCAAAGTAACCTACATCTAAAATTTCAAGTGTTTAGACCCAAAATTGGCGAAGGAGTTTGGTAGAGTCTGCAAAGATCATCTCTTTCAACTTTGTCCTTTTGACAGCCAAATTTTCACCGAAAACCTGATTAAAAAGCTTAATACTAGTATGAATACCCTTTATGTAAAATTTCAAATGTTTCGACTAAAAATTGGCTGAGTAGTTTGCTAGACACCGCAAAGGTTAAATCTTTTGAACTTTCACCCCATGGCAGCCAAATTTTCGGCCAAAAAACGATTAAAAAGCTTGCCCTATGTCTGAATACACTTTATATAAAATTTCAAATGTTTAGACCAAAAAATTGGCTGAGTAATTTGGTCTGCAGAGGTCAATTTGTTTTAATACTTTGGCCCCAATTTTTCCCCTTCACATTTATTGTTTTGAACTCCAATCAAAGTTAAAAGTCTGATCCATGTCCAAGTAACCTACATCTAAAATTTGAAGTGTTTAGATCCAAAATTGGTGGAGGAGTTTGGTAGAGTTTTAAAAGGTCAAATCGTTGGACTTTGACCTCTTGACGGCGAAATTTCGAAAACGGATAAAAAAAATACCTTAACTTGCTTCAGGAGTTTGTTGGTCCACAGATTTCGAACATGATTCTTTAATAACATTTATCTTCTGTATTCGAAGCTATTCCATTTCACTGTATGTTCATAAATAAAGGATTTCTCGTCATTCGAAGTGTGGGTACATTTTTTTGAGACACCCTGTATATTGTTGAGTCCTTAGCTTTTTATAATACGTCAGTTTACAATAAATTTGAATGCGACTATAAAAACTTCGTTATGCAAGAACGAACGTGTTTAATCATTTATGATATATGAGTCACCAGCGATAAAATCTTCGTACTCATTTATGGTTACTCCCATATAATAACTATCTATCATAGTGTGGAAGTTCAACTAAACACATGGAAATAAATAACTACAACACAAAATTAAAGTAGAACAGGTATATTGAAAGCAAGAAAGAATATAAAATATTTAAATAGAGTCCATTAGTATAGTCATGGGGAGACATTCCTTAGAGAAGCTGTCGGCTGGGTGGTCGTCGACTTTCGATCTTGTGTCTCTCTGAGTCTCTCGCGAAGTCTCTCATTGGGTCTCGCCCGTCTTTACGGTACCAACCATAGTTATATGGTTGCACTCCACGTATGCTAATTTGGTAGATCCTACCACAACACATAGCTTGCTTGCTTTTGTGACAGAGTAAATATTTTTTGTCATTTGATGCTGAATAAAGCAATTTTTTATTACATTTTCACCACAAGCAGGGCATATTGCCACTTTGATGTATCAGGGACCCAAGTTTCATGGGTACTATGTAGGGAGTTGAGCAGCAAGATGTCTGTTCACATAACACTTGAACTTCTGCATGTCATTACAGTTAGGGAAGCGGGAAACCGGAACAGAATTCCAAAGTCCTGCCGTTCCGGGGGAGAAGTTATTAGAGTAAAAAGCTCTCTTACATCTAGGGATCTCAACCGTGTAGAGATGGGACTTTGCTGTTTGTCAGGTTTGTCAGGGGTATTTTCGTCGAGGGGGTACAAGTGGTTGTAGTTCGTCAGAGCATCCACACATTAAAAATACTTGTAAAACAGGCAGAGGGATGCAACATTTCGTCGGTGGGACAGGGGCTGAAGTTTAGATGACAATTCAGGACCTATTAGGTTGGCGACCCTCTTTTGGACCCTGTCCAGGAGTAAGAGACTAGTAGCAGATGCACCTGCCCAAATGTGACAGCAGTACTCCATACATCGGCGAATGGTGGTTTTGTAGAGGTACAGGATACTTTCAGGCGTAAGTAATTTTCTAGCACGATTTCTATGATGGTATTTAATATATAAAATGTTTTTACTTATGTCTCACCGGTGTACACTACCCAATGGTTATTCTAGAATAATGATTAAGGAGATTTTCAGTTGGCGATAAACAACATCTTAAGCCGCTTCAACTAGAACCAGTCACCATGCTTACTAAGTATGGTGACTGGTTCTAGTTGAAGCGTTTTGAGCACTATAATAGAAATGCCATTTAAATAGTCAAATTCTGTCCGTTTAATTTATTTTTTAATCGGCTTAAGATGTTGTTTTATTTTTTAACTTATTATTATTCATTTCTTATTTAAACGTTATCTTAAAGAAAAATGCTTTCCAACACCCTGGAAAAACTCTTCAGTCGGTCCTGCATTTAAGAATTTAGACAACTGGTCATCTCTCTCATTACAGACCAATCAGTCTTCTGGGCGTCATGAGTAAACTATGTCAATTTGTGTTAAACAGAGAAGTGACCAATCATCTCAACAGAAACACCCTCCTCAATAACATGCAATATGGTTTCCGCTCGTCTAGATTTACAACTGATGTGCTAACAGTAATATCTCATAGGATTAGTGAATCTTTTGACGCGGGCTTCGTTTTTAGGGCAATGACTCTTGACATATCAAATGCTTTCGATAGGGTGTAGCAAAAATCCTGTTACACAAGATTTCCAGCTACGGAATAGCTTGGCATGTATTCTCTATTATTAAATCATTTCCCTCTGATAGGTTTATAAGAGTAGTGGTCGATGGACAGAAATCAGAAACTCACAGTATTAATGCCGGCGTCTTTCAGGGTTCCATGTTGGGCTCAAATCTCTTCTTGATCTTCATCAATGATCTCCCAAATCACATTCTTAGATCATTCGTAGAAATTTATGCAGACAACACAAGCATCTAAGACGAGAAACGGACAAAATCTCTCTGATTCTCTTTCCTCAGATCCTGAGCACGTGGTACAATAGGGAGAAAGATGGCTTGTTAATTTTAATGCATCTAAAACCAAACTTTCCATCATAAATGCTCTGACTCACATCTGGCCGCTATCGAACTGACCGGCTCTCACTTTGAGGACGCCTCATGTTTAGACAAACTTATTGGTCTGACCTTCACTTCTGATCTGAAATTGATCACATATATCAATCCAGTAGACGTCTCACCGCCGAAGCAATTCTCTACCTGTATAAGAGCAAAGTATGTCCTAGGATTGAATACTGTTGCTAGATGTGGGCAGGAGATGCTCGAAGCAACCTATCCTGCCTTGACAGAGTTCAAAACAGACTTGTTAGCCTAGTAAACGATGCCCTTTTTTTCTCTTCTCTGCAACCTCTTTCCCACACTATCACTATTTAATGGCAAGTGATCGATTGAGCTCCAGTCTATCACAGCCACTCGCCAATCCTTCACAAAAACCAGTCGTCTTGCAAAAATCACGATCAATAAATTCCCCTACTCCCTATTGTTTCCTAAATCTAAACATAGATTCGATGAACAGAGCTTCTTCCCTGGATCTGCCCGCCTATGAAACTCTATTCCGCTGATCTGCTTTCTAGCTGACTATAACATTATTAGTTATATTAATGAAATGTTTTTTTTTCAACTATTTACGTAAAATAACCAACAAAAATGATATTTGTAGGATAATTTTGCTTTTTAAACAAACAATAGTTAGTAATTGTTTTTTTTCTTATGAAACATTTTTTTTCAACAATTTACGTAAAAAAATGAAAAAATCGTAAGAAAAAGGAAAGGAACAAAACTTTTTTTTTTTAAATCAGAATTTTTTATTTGCCAGGAACAAGGAAAGGTGTTTTTTATTTATTTATTTTTTTTTTTTGCGCCAGGAACAAGGAAAGGTGTTTTTTTTTTTTTTAAAACCAGAATCCCCGCGAGATTTTTGTTTATTGTTTTATTTTTTTTTGCAGGAACATATTTTCTCAAGAGGATGTATTTTCCTCAGACTTTTGGAAGGCATCAGACGACAAAGTGGATGGACATGAGATAGCGAATGTGATAGGAAGCTCCTTACCAACCGGGTAGCTTTCGGCGATGTGGGTTAATATGGAGTGAAACCGCTGCCTACCAAACTTTTGTCTCCACATAAACTCTAAACGATATGTGTTCAAAATCTTCCGGTTGGTTTCGCATTCTCGTTTATTGCGCTGCTTTGCTTCCTTCCACATCCGCTTCTTCACATAATTTGTTGTTGCCTGTGTTATGGCGGGATCTACAAAATTAAGGCTGTAGTTCACCTTTAAATGGTAATACCCCTCCTCTCCTCCCACCGCTGTAAGCCCTTCAACAGTCTGATACGACCGTGGTCCCCGACGGAATGTATTTTCTTATTAGTGGAAGCAGGGTTTCGGCATTCTTATTTGGTATGTTAACAAAAAAAAAAAAAAAAATCTCCTTTTCGGCGGGGTCGGCATGTCCACCGAAGACACAGACCGGTGTTAGACGTCTGCCGACGTTGTGTTTCCGGCGGCTTAAGAATACAGACTCGTCGATTTCGACTGTATGGCCTGGGCCTCCTATCTACTGTGGATTCCTGAGAAAGTAATCCCGGCATATATCTCGCAATTCTTCCAGTCCACAATTGTGTGGCGTGACCGCAACCCACATTTGCGCTGGCGATTTCTAATTGTCGCCATCTCGAACGCCCATATCGAAATTCTCGTCTGCTGCTCGACGCGCGCGCATCGAGTTGAAACTAAGCGCACAGCGTTTTGATTGGCTGATGACCATGTTTCGTCAGACAGCAACAAAACCCAAGCTGTTGACGTCATGCGCCAGACAAAGCCGAGCAAATGCTGAGATACGTCTGGTTCGTTGAATGCACAATTACCTTTATATATATATATATATATATATATATATATATATATATATGTATATATATATATGGCGTAATATAAGCAAAAATTAGGTAATTTCAATTCTCTTCCCATTTCCAGATATTGTATTTATGCCACAATGCATTTTATTTTATTTTTCTGGCTTGATAGTTGCTACTTCTTCTAATGAGTTAAGGGCAAAATAAATTCATCGGTTAATATAATAATTAAATAAATGATTTTGCGCTACAAAACAGTTACTGTAAAGAACTGTAAGTGCCAACGGAAGTAAAGGAATAAATAGTAAGATGTCAACATCATGAAATTTGGAATATAGACTTTTCTCATTTATTTGTTATGTGCTCTGTAATCAGATCGAGCTTCCTAAATTAAGGATTTGTAAATTTCTAAAAATTATATTTCCACAGAATATATATATATATATATATATATATATATATATATATATATATATATATATATATATATTATAAATTGATCCCAATAATCATTTATGTATATAAATACGATAGCGTGTATGTTATTTTATATGTCACGTATACATGTTTTTTCTTCCGAGTGATTGTCGTTTCTTATGACCTTCTATTTTTGTAATAATAATAACCTACAATTCTTCATGAGTTTTTGTTTGGGTTTCGATTATAGCTGAAGAAATTCAAGTTATATATATATATATAATTAATAAAAACTGAAGAAAGTGCTCAATACTGTTGTAGAGCAAATATGCGTTTTATTTTTTATTACCGTATCTTTCTGTTAAGTTACATTATTGTTTCAGCTACTCAGCCGTTTTTTTTTTGCCGTCTGTAGCTTCTCCAGACTTTTGCAGAAATGTTCGCTATTTCGGGATGAAAGAGTGAAAGAGTGAATGAGGTCAGGGGGTGCGAGAAGGGCGGAAGAAAGACAGGAAGGGAACAAGGGGGGAAGGTAGGAGAGGGCGCTTGGTATGTGGGTAATGTTTTAGTTTTGGTGTTTAAGGAACTTGTGGGGGAGGGTCTTAGGAGTTTATTTCTGGTGTGGCTGAGGGCATAGGGATACATGGAAGGGAAGGGGAATATGTGGGGGTGGGAGGAGGGGGTTACTTTAAATTCGAGTCTTATATATATATACATCATACTCTGGGTTAATTGCGCCAAGTACGAGGAAATTGCACCAACTAGATAAAAGTGCTCCATCGTACTTTGGAGTAATTGCTCCAACTAAAAACACTGCTCTTTATATGCGTGATTGCAAAAGATCACTTTTATCTAGTTGGCGCAATTAAGCCAGGGTATGATATATATATATATATATATATATACTTGATTCCTCCAGCCTTGACAGACGTGTTTTAAATATTCTCTCCAGTGCTTTTTCTTTTAATGATTTGGAATTCATTCCATTTGCGATTTTTTCCAAGGAACTCTGCCTTTTGGATTATTTTGGACCATTTGGAACTTACCCATTGGATTGGAAATTTTTAATCCGTTCGTTTTGGATTTTACCATTCTTGGATTTTTACCCTTCACCGGACTATCCATTCATGTGAAATCTTTTTATCATTTTTCTTTTACCTCCTATTCCCCTTACCTCACCCTTTTTTTATCCAAGTAAGACCTGTGACTTACTTGTAGTTTCATTAAATACTTTTACATACAAAATCCGATCCCGCATTTTGCTAATTCCTGCCCTCTGATGAGAAGGAGAGTATTTCTTCGAAACTCCGCGGATTAAGGACTATCTACTTATCTTGTGCTTCCTTTTTAAAATTAAATATGTTTTTAACTCTTTTTCAAGATTTCTTTTAACATGTTTTATTAATCATTTGTTCATATTATAAGCTCTATTTCCTTTTCGGTTTTATTGAGCTTTTACATCTGGTTGAGATTACTTTACTTGTAAATATTAACTCTTTAATATTTATAATATATTCTAAGTTTACCATTTTGATTACCTTGGTAAACTTATTGTAATTATATATATATATATATATATATATATATATATATATATATATATATATATATATATATATAACACTTGTATATAATATAATAGTTCATTATATAATAATACGTAATACATAAAACTTATATATAATATAATTATTATATAATAATATATAATATATAAAACTTATATATATATATATATATATATAATTTCTTGGTTAAATTATTTATCATAGGAAATAGAAGGTCATAATTGAACGACAGTCATTTGAAAGAAAAAAGATTTAAGCTTAACACACAAAATAATATACAAGCTATCGTATTAACATATAGATTATTATTGGGATAACTTTATATATATACACATATATATATATATGTATATGTATATATATATATGCATACATATATATTCATATACATTCATATACATATATACGTATACATACACACATATATACGTTCATATATATACGTACATATATATACATACATATTATAGACATACACATATATACATATACATACATACATACATACATATACGTACATACATATATATATATATCTATATATATATATATATATATATATATATATAGAGAGAGAGAGAGAGAGAGATACTTCATTAGTTTTGGTTTCGGTTTCGATTTAAGCTGCGTTAATCATTCGAGTTTTACTTTTGTTTTTTGATTTTCTGATGCTTGTTAACATGTTTTTAGTTTTTTTTATCTGACGAGTCATACTAATAAAAAAATATCCAAGATATATACTCTGTAATTTGGTTGTTTTAGTGATGACGAAACAGTTCGTTAAGAACTGGATTAAACATTAAATATGTGAGTATTATAATCTAACTTTGCCTATTTTTTTATACATGTTCTGCAGTTAATAAAATAACATCATTAAGATTAAATATTCAAATTCTTGTAATTATTAATGAGGAGAATTATAAAATAATATAGATCTCATAAACCTTGCACATAAAAAAAACAAAAAAACTACCTTTTGGTCGAAGTAACCTCTGACCTTCTCCAGATGTTTTTTTTTTTTTTAAACTCGGGAATATTTTTGTTGAACTCGGAAATCCATATAGAATTTCGAACGGAACTCGTTATTTGATCACCGAGGGTAAGCAAGCCTTCTTTCTGTCAGTCACCACTGAGTAGAATTCTTCTTAAGTAATTCGAAATTGTCTTCTGAGTCTCGCCCGCACTGAGGATTGAAACTAAGAATGTTTCTTAGAGGTGATTTTTTAGTTATATTCCGAATAAAGTATTAAGTTAAAAATCCTGTGCAAATCACCGAATGTGACAGAAAGATTTTCGAGTTCGATAAGGTCGGAGGTTACATCGGCCGAAACTTTGTGAGAATAACACTTAAGATTAGAACAATCGTCTGAATAATCCCAATAATATTTAAATATTAATTTAAAAAAAAATGAATAATAACTTAAACGCTCTCCAACAGAAGGATACGTGGCTAGTTTTTTAAAATATGGGATGGGAACGTGGGCGATCGTTATAGCGGGAAACTGATGACGTTCTTTTAAGCATGAACTTGTTTACGTCACCGTAAGCGAATGTGACGCCTGGTCACCTACCTGACGACTTCTTATCAAATAACGTGACGACCTATTTATCAAAGGCCTGAAACTAAATAGACAGAGAGAGAAAGAGAGAGAGAGTGAGAGAGAGAGAGAAAGAGAGAGAGAGAGAGAGAGAGAGGGGGGTGCAGTAAAGTATCATTAATATTCATGTGAACCATTGATAATTCGAAAGTAAAACTTTCCCTACAGAAATTTATTCATAAAAATCATACGTTCTTATCTTAAAGACGTACTTGTTAACTTGCCATTTTTGACAAAGATCAAAGTGTAGTATCTGAATGTGAATCCTTACATATTTATATGTCTGTATGTATAGAATTCACAGTTAGACTCATTTTGGAACACAGTTGCTAGGCGTAAGGAGTCCAAAATGTCAGCTATATTTAGTTTAATTTCATTTTTAATGTAAAGCGAGAAATAGAGAATCGTGAAAATTAAAATATCTCCGTTTTTATTTAAAATTTTTAACAGTAGATATCAAGCATCAATTAATAAATATTCCCTTACATTTCAGTTTCTTTGGAGTGTTTTAAGGGTTCTTAGGGGACATAGTATGAATACAACCTTCCATTTGAAAATATCCCAGATTTGTATTTAATTTGATCCATAGTTCTTAGACACTATTAAAAGAAAGATTCCCTGAATTTCAATTTTAGACCCCTTAAGCTTAAACCTTAAATTTGAGACATTTTCTAAAATCCAATGTATGTAATTGTAATCCAGCGCGGACGCGCGTATGCAAATGCATGCGAACTGACGTCACCAGTAGGGAAAAATAAAGACTTCAAAAAGGAGATCACTTTAGAGACGGGAAGAACTTTCGAGATTATATAGAGGCGTGGATGACGTTAGAGAGCTTGTACGAGAAGACGATTACGTGAGAGACAAATTGACAAATTGACGAAATGCACCAGAAGTTCCAACGTATGTGCTCGAGATTGGTCAGTACGAAGGAACCAATTCTTCTCCATGACAACGCCCGCCCGCATATTGTTCAACTGACCCTGCAGAAACTGAACGAATTGAGCTACGAGACTCTGCCTCATCCGCCATATGCACCGGATCTCTCGCCCACCGATTATCACCTTTTCAAGCATCTCGACAGCTTCCTGGGCCGCACCTTAAAGATACTTCCCATCTCCGACGACTCGGGGATACATTTTTAAAAATAAAAATAAAATAATAAAACTTTTCAAATAAATTCAATATCTTTGCCTCTGGACCTCTCAAGCTTTCAACGGTCTTTAATCTCCTTCAGAATTTTCCCAAAAGCTTCTGAAGGCCTTTAAACTGTAAAACTTCTTATGAATTTAAAATCTTTAAACTGACGGAGACTTTTTTCATATCTTTGTCTCGTGATTTGATCGTCCAGTTTTTATCTTTGTCTTCATCTTTTCTTTGTCTAGTGGTTAGGACTCTAATATCACTTGCTGACTGGAACTCATTTCTTTTCATACGAACACACAGCTCGTGCATAATCCTAAGTCTATGTCATCTGTTCTCAGGATGGCTGGTCGGTAACCCTACCACAAGGGTCCTTCGGCTGGTCACCTGCTGTCAGACGTTGGGGATGAGGACCGCTTTCACAAGCAGGTGCGTCGCTCTTCTCGGCTACAGCTTGAACATCGATCTGGCGAAGAATTCATTTCACAACCGCAGGCAAACAACAAAGAATCACAAAGGCAGTCTTTTTGGCAATAAATAATTATTCAGAAGTTATTATGATATATCTCATGTAAGAACACATACTCGAAGCCTCTCTAACTTGGTTGGTTGGTTGGTTGTTTTGTTTTACGGCATATCAACCATTTTCAGGTTATTTAATGCCGAATCTGGTGATTTTGAAGAACGATTTTTTTAAATATAGTATATTTGTTTTTTAAGTCGTAATCTATTTAACCCATGCCGAATCCAAAGATTTTGAAGAAAATTTTTTTAATAAAATATATTTGTTGTTTTCAAGTCGGTTTCTATTTAACCCATAGTTGGGACCCTAACAGGTGCTACCACTCCGGGTCATAGTGGACCTGGGAGCAATGGCAATTAAAGAGTGGCTCCACACTCCCTAAGGCCTGCAAGCTGGGGCCCTTACCATCGGATATAGTTTTAGGTCATATCCAGGACCTCTCTAACTTGGGAAATCAGACTAATTTCTAGGTGCAGGGTTATAATTGTTGGAATTGACTTTTCTAATATATTTCGTCAAGCCGCCGGATTGGGCCGGCGACACGAATCTCGACTTTCCACTTCTAAATTCTCCAACGCACTCTCTCAAACTGTGTTTTTTTTTTCTGGCAAAAAATAAAAACCAAAAAACAAACAAGCACTTTTTATTATTATCTCTCTGTTTATCCCCTCTCTATTTAAGGCTTTGTCTTTTTTTTTCTATGCCCTCCCCCTCCCTCTATCCCTTTTCAAATAATCAGGTCGACCAGAAAACGGTCACTGACCCCTTGGGTGGTCATCTAAACAATAAAATTCTTCATCTCCATTTTCCTTACCCTGATATCGTTTCTATATCTTGAAAAGAACGTTTCTTGTCACCCTCAATTATGAAAATTCAATTCTCCTCAGGGATAATATAATTCCCGACATTCTCTCAATAAACCAGATACTATTTTTTTTTTTTGTTCTGAATTTGTTTTTCTTGACGAAGTATCACCAGCAAGGCAACCCAACGTTGTCTCGAGTTTACAGAACGCCACTTAAAGCGAACAAAGAGCCTCCACAGGGCCGGGATCAAAGTGTAGTATCTGTTCCGGCAGATGCTGCAAGCTATGACTAGCTATGACTAGCAAAGACCAGATGTGGGGGCAACCCCACATGTCTGACCTTTAACCAGCTCCCATTTCCCACCTCTCGGGAGCTGGTCCCCTTTTTCCCTTTCCCCTCCCTTCACTCCTCACATTAAAAATCGGCCTTGTGCCTAATTTGCTCGGTGGGTGAGCAAATAAATACCATCTGTTCCGGCAGATACGGCAAGCTATGACTAGCTATGACTAGCAAAGACCAGATGTGGGGGCAACCCCACATGCCTGACCATTAACCAGCTCCCATTTCCCACCTCTCGGGAGCTGGTCCCCTTTTTCCCTTCCCCCTCCCTTCACTCCTCACATTAAAAATCGGCCTTGTGCCTAATTTGCTCGGTGGGGGAGCAAATAAATACCATCTGTTCTGCAGATGCTGCAAGCTATGACTAGCTATAACTAGCTATGACTAGCAAAGACCAGATGTGGGGGCAACCCCACATGCCTGACCTTTAACCAGCTCACATTTCCCACCTCTCGGGAGCTGGTCCCCTTTTTCCCTTCCCCCTCCCTTCACTCCTCACATTAAAAATCGGCCTTGTGCCTAATTTGCTCGGTGAGGGAGCAAATAAATACCATCTGTTCTGCAGATGCTGCACTTAAGATAATTTGTTCCAGTCAATGGAGGGGAAACCCTCTATACTGGGACAATTATTTTTGGTCCCAACCAGAGTGTCCCCTTTTTACCCTACTTTTAGGGGAGCTGGATTTCCTCCACATTAAAAACGGCCTTTTGCCTAATTTGCTTTCGTGGGGAAGCAAATAAATACCATAAATGGCTACCCATTTAATACTAACCAGGTTCAACATCGCTTAACTTCAGTAATCTAACCGGTTTGTTAACGTGATTATGTTGTGGGTGATAGGAAGTCGTTGAATACCCACATCTACATAAGAATAATGTATTTACATAACAATGTACTCATTCATCAGTAAATAAATTGTTTTTAGAAAAAACAAACAAACAAAAAAACACTATGACGATTACAGCCACTCCGCTTTGCTTATGTTAATGGGTAATGTCATCCTTCGCCTTCGCTATCTTCATAAAGATCTCAACTTCCTCTCGACAGGCTCTACCGTACATTCCTTTTGACCTGTCCCATCTTTTTGTTTAGTGTAATCGACGAATAATTTTGGTCTAAAGAAATGTTATGTAAGATATTTTCATTGGAATTTATCGGAAATAAGAACGTACTATAGAAATTAGTTTGTTAAAAAACGGGCAAAAAGTTATAGCCGTTGAATTAGGAGTTCTTTATGCCAAAACTGATGGTTGAATATGATTACATTTATACTCATTTTTAAATTAAATAATAATTTCCACAAATCTCCCACTCAGCATGGAATGAATGTTATAATACTTAGTTTGCTGCACTATGTCATAACAAAGGTACATACAAAATTTTATCCACATTGGCCCAGTAGTTTCCGTGAAAAAGTGGAACTTAAATATTAAGTCCTATTTTTTATGGAAATTGCTGGAAATACGGCATAATCACGTTGACACATCGGTTCCCGCTGAAGTTAAGCAACTTTTAACCTGGTCAGTACTAAATTGGTGACCATTTGGGGCTTCCAGGTGTTGTATGTGCTCACCGCTTATCTCGGCATTGTTTTCAGTCGTCTTGGACTTTCCATTGCCACTAAACCAAAACAGTGCCGATTAAGGAGAGGCGTGGTTAGGGATTGCGCAACCCCTGCCTCACAAGTACACACGCAGTTGCCCCTACAGGAGGTATCCTTTGTCTTTCGAGACTGAATGGAGGCATCGAATGCTGGACATAATGCATGAAGTCGCTTGATGCAAGCATATGCCCGACAGGCGGGAAGGCACCCAGCAGGGACAAGATCGATAATTAGGATGTTGACAGGACTGTATCAGCGTTCAATCTTTCCAAGATGGGAATAACATTCTGGAGTAAAAGTTGCCAAAAGGAAACCCGAGGTCTGTTGTCCGTGGTAGAATTTTCGTTGCAACTTTCAGTCCAATAAGATCAAAGACAGGTCAAGTGTATTCCCTTATTGGCCGATATATATATATATATATATATATATATATATATATATATATATATATATATATATATATATATATATATCTTTAAAACTTTGCAATAAAGTTCACAATGTAGTAAATGTATTTTTTATAAAATAAAACATGGTACAAGGCCAAAATTCGGTGAGGGAGAATAAGTGTAATCTGTTGGCATTTTAGTCTTTTTTTACATAGGGGCCATCACTTATCAAGGCTCAGAGGTCAGTCGAGGATAAGGGTTATTAGGTCAATGATAGTACTCCTTAGTAGTGGAAATTTGGTAAATTGGATTACTTAAGGGGGCGGTTCATCAAGAATTGGTTTACTTAAAGTCTATTCTTCAAATTAGTTTCAGTCACCAAAATACCACATTTACTATATAGGTAAAGCATACGTAATATTATACCCAATGGTTTGATGTTTTTGTTTATTTAAAGCAAAATATATGTACAAAATTCAATGATTAGGAGGTGGATTGTGTTAAAATAGTTTTCTAAATGATAAAATAAAATGCCAATCATGGTTGTTAGTAGAGCCCCCCCCCCAATTTTCTAGGTATGAGCTGCTTACTGTTTTCCAGTTTGTTTAAAGAACCGAAAACAAACAATTCAGGTTTTAAGGGCGGTGAAAAAAAAAGATAGTTATTGGGGGATAAAAAGAGTAAAGCTGGACGGGAGCAGGGGTATGGATTGTATGGCGTCCTTCAATATAGGTACAATTTTTGGGGAGCAGGACAGTGAAAAAAAAAACTGTTTGCTAGATTCATTTGTACAACCAGCTACGAGACTTTGCCAACTGAGATGAAGTGAAATAAATCATAGATGGACACGTGTTGACTTAATTATTAATCAGAAATATATGTAATCAGAATAAGATCACGCTGCTCCCAAAATGATGTTGACTCATCGGCTGTTACATAGAAAGTGTATAAAGCGTATTTGCGCAGCGTCTCAACGCAACCTTCCGCCCGGCCTTTTGGCCGGGATCGTTGATTTTGACTGTATTTTTTAACATGAATAAAAGATTTAATATCTCAAAGTGTAGTATCTGTTCCGACAGATGCTGCAAGCAATGACTAGCTATGACTAGCAAAGACCATATGTGGGGGTAACTCCACATATCTGAACTTGGTCAAGGTAGGGATCACCCTACAGACCACAGTTACTATCCAGCTCCCATTTCCCACCTCTCGGGAGCAGGACCCCCCTTTCCCTCCCCCTCCCTCTCTCTCCACATTAAAAAACGGCCTTGTGCCTAATTTGCTCAGTGGGGAAGCAAATAAATACTGTCTCAACGCAACCTTCCGGTCAGAAAAAGAAAAAAAATAGTAAAAATAAATCTGGCCAATGGGAAGCGTGTGCGTCAAAAACAAAGTATAAACAATCGGGATGTTGTAGGAGCCGGTTTGGGCAGATAAATAACCGAGGTCTTGTGAACCGAAGAAAGAAAAGGAACCAAGAGAAAACAAGAGACGGACACAGCGAGAGAAAAAATAATCCGCTTTCGAAGTTAAAGCTGACAACGCTTCTCAGCTAAGGATTACTATAAAACAACCAAAAACCGAAGAAAAGATATTCCCTCCGCCAAAACAAATAAATACTCTTAAAATCATTCGTCTTTCAATTCCTTCCTTTCTCTTTTCTTTCCAAATATAAAACCGAAATTTTAACAAACTTAAACAAAACTTTTATTATGCATAAAAGCTACCCAAACTTTTAAATCGTTAAATGTTCCTTGTCGGTTTTGTTGTTGTATGGGGTTGTTCCGATTTACTTGCTCACCCGGGCAACACCGAGTAGCCTTGCTAATTATCATTATATCATATGAATACGAAGATTCTATTGTTAGCATTGGTTTCCCCGATATTTTATCTAGTCAGAATTCTTTCTAGAAAGACATCGAGTACTTACGGGAGTGACCACGAGAAAGTTGCCAACATCCTAAAAGAAAGTGATTTTTGTGGAATGAACTAGATTCGAACTTGAAATACCCAGGTTGCCAGTTAACCACTAGACCAACGTCACAATCCGCCGTGTTAGTAACAAATAAAAAGAGATTGATATGCCGTAAGAAATTATTAAACGAAATTAATTCTAATGATGGACTAACCAGTAACGTTCACACCCCTTCATCGCTTAATTGACAGTCATGAAACTATTTAAATGATGATTGCAGTTCAACTTTAAATACGATTGACCTCAGACAAAAGAATTTCCCAACGCATTAACCATTCAATTAGAATTAATAACTGAACTTAATTGAATTCATTGCTGCTTCATAGATTAGAATTGATTTGAATTCCGCGAGTTCAATGTTAATTAAACCACAGAAAGAGACGAATGAATTAACACGTTTAAACCATCAATAATATATAGTAAGAATTACAACCACTGCCTTGCAACGGCAGAGCATTTAATGATCTTTAAAACAAGAATGGCGGCGATAAAAAGACTATCGATATTGACTAGCGATCTGGGCGTACCGCGTTCGAATCCTGGGTGTGATGAAAACTGCTGACTCCTTCAGCCTCACTTTCTTTCTCACTTTGAGCCGGAACTTTCTTTAGGGAGGGACTTTCCTCTCTCCTCACCGTTTTCTCTGCTTCGGCCTATCCGTCAGCCTTTTATTCCTCTCAAAAACTTGGGAATTCTTGCGGTTAGTCTCGTCCTCTTTCCCATAAAAAAAAAAAAATCGCCTACCACTTCTTCTTCCTCTTCTTCCTCTCCCAGCCCCTGTGTATTGACAGCGAACAGAACAGACTTTCTGTCTTTTGGAGGTGAATACATGAGAAGAGTTACTACTACAGGTGGTCAAGTAGATACTATTTTGACTAAGGATCTGGGTATCAAGTTCGAATCTAGGTATTTAAGAAGTCGATTGCGATGCTGAAATCGAAATGTTATTGAACGAGCGTCTGATTGGTTGGTTGTTTTTGTTTTACGGTATATCAACCCTTTTCAGGTTATTTAATGATGAATCCAAAGATTTTGAAGAAAAAAATTTCAATAGAATATATTTGTTGTTTTCAAGTCGGTTTCTATTTAACCCATAGTTGGGACCCTGACAGGTACTACCACTCCGGGTCAGAGTGGACCTGGGAGCAATGGCAATTAAAGAGTGGCTCCGCACTCCCCAAAGCCCGCAAGCTGGGGCCTCACCACTGGATATAGTTTAAGGTCATATCCAGGATCAACGAGCATCTGAGTGCGTCAGGGTTCAACCATGTTGTTTAGAGAGTGCTGTGATTGCTGATGTTGATTTGGGATCTAGGTCTACCAAATTCGAGCCTTCGCCAGGAAAATTTCGAATGGCAGTAGTGAACTGATTACCGACATTGAGTGAGAACCGGAGCGCACCATGTATGAACATTGATCAATGGCGATAGTAAATTAGATACCGACGTTGACTGGCGAAAATCTAGGCGTATCAAGTTTGAATCTTGGTCTTTAAAAACTTGTTTGGCGATGGTAAAGTCAATGCCAACGTTGACCGAAGATCTATGCGTACCAAGGTTGAATCTCCGACTTCATGAACTCAGTGACGGTGGTAAAATCGATAATGCTATTGACTGAATGATTAGCGATATTTAGAAACTCTATGAGAATTGTAACGTGGATATCAATATTAATTAAGGATGTGAATATTTTTCTTTAAGGCCGCGTTAGGCGATGGTAAAATGAATGCTAATAGTGACAGAATTATCTAAAAGTACAAAGTTCGATTCCTGGTTTTCTAGAACATGTTGGGAGATGATGAATTGGATACCAACTTTGAATGGCGACCTGAATGTGCTAAGGTCGTTCTTGGTCCTTAGCTACACGATACTGGTAATAAAGTAAAAAGGTGACGTTAATTGACAACTTGGGCGTACCCAGTTCAAATTCTAGTTTATAAGGAGTTAGAACCGGTAGTAAAATCGATACGGATGTTTACCAAGTATCTATGCGCAACAAGGTCGAACCTTGACTCATAAGAATATGTTGGATGGTTGTAATATGAACACTGATCGTGACTGGCGGCGTACTTAACGTAGGAAGTTCAAATTCTGGTCTTTTTTAAAGTTTGTTATGGTAAAATGGACGTCAACTGACATTTTGTGCGTAGTAAGACCAAACCCTCGACTTTAAGCTCGCCTAAAACTTCCGATTGAGGCGAAGGATTTTCACGAGATCGGTATCGTTTGGAAGCTCAACCCTTCGGACGACAAATATCGAAAAATTAACTAAAAATTCCTTCACCTTTAAATGGGCACTTTTCTACAAGGAGGGGGTCGCTTTTTTCGCCGATATTTTCGAAAGTCATCCCCTCTTTTCGATTAATTAGCCTTAATTTAAACCTTCGCCACTTCCGATTTGACGATAGACGCAACGGCAAAGACGTCACGTTTTTTTCACGTTCTTTTCCTCCTTCGCGTACCGCGAAGGAGGAAAAGAACGTTCGAGCCTGCCTGGTTCGAAAAGAGGAAAAGAAAGAGGAAAAGAAAAAGGAAAAGTACGTTCGAGCCTGCCTGGTTCGAGCCTGCCTGCTTAGTACCACTTTTATTTTTGGCTCAACACATACCTCAAAACACCCGGGCAACGCCGGGCAACGCCGGGCAACGCCGGGCAACGCCGGGCACCTAGGCTAGTATATTTATACATTCAAAGTTGATAGCGAATTACTGTGTTATTATTTAAAACTTTAATTTCTCTATTTTAATCTATATATTAACACGATATATTTTCTGTGTCACGCTTGCAAGTAGAATTTCTTTCTTTTGAATATTATCCTTGCAACTGTCTCAAGCACGTGTCAGATCCGAGTGTTAAAATGTAACGACACCTTTGAAGAAGAATAACGACAAGAATTTATATATGACTATGTTGAATTTTCTATGGAACGACGATTGACATTGTTCTGAATCCCCTAGTGTTCCCCTTAAATCAGCCATGGGCATTGAATATAATGAATATATTGGAGTGTGTATATATCGAAGACTCGGAATAGAGATAACGACGATGATGACATTTATATTCTTGGTACATCATGATGATAATTCATTGTGATGATAATTCTTTCATAATATTATAATACCGAGCTGAGACATTTGTACAGTTATTGTTAACACAGAGGAGGGGACACATTACTTGAGGGGGAGGTATACAAAGTTTGTTAATAGATGATGATAAAACACATTTACTTCTCAGTTGGTGGAATATTGACACGAAGATAAACGGTTACAAAATATAGATGGTGATTTCTTTATTCATCAGCCGGCCGATTGATGACCGGAATTCAAGCTTGTATGGCTACATAGTCTCCTCTCTATCCTTCGCCTCTAAGGAGATCAGTTCCACCAAGTCGCTGTCTGACTCTCGTCTCTAACTGACTTTATGACTGTAACTGTGATTCTCTGATCATCTCTAATTTCGAACCCCATCTCAATATATTGAGAATCTCCTTTGTTTATGACGTTAGAGGTATGCTGTTAACCAACGTGATTTTATCACGTTTCAAGCTCGTATAACTACATGGTCTCCTCACTACACTTCGCCTCTAAGGGCATCAGCTCTCAGTGTGACCCCCTCTCTCTCTCTCTCTGGCTAAGAGTGTGACTCTATCTCACTTCTAACCCCATCTTAATATATTGAGAATCTTCTTTGATAATCACATCAGAGGTGTAGTCCCAATGTGACTATATTACGTTTCAATTCACCCGAACTCTTGCACATGTGTTTACACACATCTGATAAACAAAAGAAATCCGTCAATAAAATTGTATCATTTAACCTATTTGTTACATTACATTTTCAACTTTGTTATTGTCCATTCTTTTAACTGACATATTTAATATCCAGTTATTTCTAAAAGAATGGACAATCGCTCTATCTCTGGCATGAATAATATTTAGTTATTTCTAAAAGAATTAACAATCGATTGCATTATCTTTTAACATTTGCATACAGGGTTCGACTCTAGCTTTTTCCTAATATCATTATCTAGTCTGCCTTCTTACTTACATGATAAGGGGACAGCCCTTCTTATGTAACAGTAAGGATTAAAGAGATTATTAGTTGGCCGATGAGTGCCAACAAGTGAGGATTAAAAAACAACCCATGGAGTGGGCATAAGTGTTCTTAAAAAGGAATTGATTATCCAAGTCTTTCT
>NC_136492.1:28212263-28324763 GCF_053919585.1 Euprymna scolopes | reverse complement strand
TCTCTATAAGGATGTGTACTCGCCATCAAGACAAGAAAGGCTGCTGCGAGTGGCACCTCCCAGCTTGTTAGCTACACATTAAAATGAAATTACATTTTTCTACTGATGTTTCTCCGCTTAACAAGACTAAGAACCACTTGAGAATTTGAGTTAATGTTATCTCCGGACGGTTTATGACAAGTGCTTACTGATATTAGATTTCAGGACAACCATGTTGCAATCATCAGGGAAGAGACTAGATCAAACCCGCCTAAATTGCGAAGTCAGTACGTTTTCGATAGAAAATCAGAAAAGCAAGAATTCGTGAATGTCAGGAGAAACCAACAGAAGATCGAAGGAAACGAAAACAGTCGTAAAACTATTTTAATCTTGATTTCTATCTAGAGATAACTGTGCAACAATCTACATTTTTGAGAAGTGTTAATTTAATCTGTGTGTTTATGTTGTGCTGCCTAACGTTACAACTGCTAATGAACTCTTCCTTTTTGACAAAAGTACTTGTATTGCATGGGGGTGAGGAAGCATGGAGTGTCTGCTTGTATTGCGTCAATGTTCCCATTTACGACACATCAGCCCTTTTGAGAGGTTTATAATAACGAAGCAGAAGAACATAGCTTATTATATCTTCTTCACATCTTTTTGTCCTTGAGTGGTTTGTGTCCAAAAGCTCTCTCATGCAGTAATAAACGAAAATCTCATTTCTCTGGACAGTTGGAACTTTATTTGTTTCACAGTCAAAGTCGCACCCCTTTTTTTTCTGCCTATCCTTATAATGAAGGTGAGAATTTATCTATCGCTTCATCAAGAATTCTCTCAGACTAACTGACGATTGAATCTCTCGGATTCGAACTGAATTCTTACTCAAACTGTCCCATGTATGTTTCTATATGTTTTAAGGAAGGATATGGGTCTCTACATCAGTGACACTTCATTATGCACTCAACACTCGTCCTTGTCAAGATTGTTGCAGTTTAAGCCTAGGTCAACCAGTTTTATTTGGTTTGACCTCTTGATCTTGTCTGCACTAGAATGCCTGTTTAACCTCTATCAGCTTGCTTTTCATTACACTCGATACATTGTAAAAAAACAAAAACATAACATGACTGATTGTCAAAAAAAGGCTATTGCGCTTGACATTTCGAAGGCGCTAGACAGAGTGTGGCATTCAGGTCGTATACATAAACTTCAGGGTTATGGTACACGTGGCAAGGCTATGGCGGTTACCATAAATTTTAACGACGTTTGAAAAAGGGTCACTACTTCGGTCGGTCCCCTTTTTGGGGCACCTCCGACATTAGAGAGAGAACATGAGTGCTGAAAAAGAATGGTTGTGGAAAAGAAAACATTGGTTATAATTAAGTGCGACGAGACTTTAGGATTGATGATGTTTTATAAAAGTTTCCAAGATATAGGGTTACAAAGAGGATGGTACATTTCTTTGATAAAAGTCTTTATCCAGGGAAACTGGTCCGTCGCGTGTTGATGCTTCTATCGTCTCCGCATGTCTGAGACAGATTTCTTCTTCGTATCTCCATCCAGGACAGTCCTCTATTCCGATTGGCTGAAACCTCTGGCGACGTTGAGAGAAGAAAGGAAGTGAAAAGTAGAAGAGTAGGGAGAAAGAGAGAAAAAAGGGAAGCATACCGTAGCAGCATCATAGTAGTAGTTCACTACACGAGCCCCCCTCCAAATAACGGAGTTAAGTACCCTCCACAGAATTATTAAATATGTGTATTGCCTAAATTTGTTTAAAAATAAAATTACTCATTTTTCTTTTTCCATGTTACTTTCCTACCAGATCTAGACTTATGTGTGTCAGCAATTTTATCTTCAACTTTGTCGGTATCATCTGTCTTAATAAGTTTATCATTAGTAGTACCGTCATTTGTCTGTGTCTTCTCAGTCGGTCTAATTTTATTAGTACTAGTTGGTTCGATGTACGGCTTTAATCTATCTATTGATACGTGTGTATGAGTACCGTTGTTCATATCGATCTGATAATGCTTATCTGATCGAGTCAAAACTTTATAAGGACCTGAGTACGGTGCTTCTAATGGTTTTCTAACTCGATCAACTTTTTCACAGGAAGATAAACCTTTCGGTATAAATGTTTTGGGACTGTCATGGGTATATACTTTTCCGTTGTTGAGTATATCAATTTCAGACATCCATTCACACAAATTACTTATGTACTGGTTATTAAGTGGAGTTTCTTCTACTCTCTGCTTGTGAATCAACTGCTGAGAAATCAATATCGAACCTCCAGTAACAGATGCAAAAGGGGAAAAACCTGATTCATTAGTGGTGCTACGTATACCCAGAAGAATCACCGGTATCGCTTTCATCCAGGATTCTTTTCGAGCCATTATTGCCGCTTTAAGGGTACGGTGTGCTCTTTCGATCATCCCGTTACTTTGAGGGTGATACGAAGTTGTCCTCAATCGGTAAAAATCTACTACCTTGGCTAATTCCTGGAACAATTCGCTCTCAAACTGACTACCTCTGTCAGTTACAACATGCAGTGGGACTCCAAATCGAGATATCCATGCATCGATAAACGCTTCTGCTACCGACTGCAGTTATCTCAGTCATAGGCTGTACTTCAATCCAACGAGTTGCACGATCGATGCAAGTAAGTAAATATTTGTAAGGGCTCAGAGAAGGGTCGGGTTCATTGTGCGTTAAGGGCAGGGGTCCAACGATATCGGTATGTACCGTCTGGAAATGTGCAGATGGTAACTCAAATTCTTGAACTGCAGACTTTGTGTGTCTGTGAACTTTTGATTGTTGACACACTACACATTCTGCTCAGAATTGTTTAATCGTTTTATCAAAACTAGGCCAAAAGAATCTGGACTTGACCAGTTTTATAGATGCTCCCGTACCAGGATGTGCTAAGCTATGTAAACTGTTGAAAATAGCTTGACGAAGCTCTTTTGGGATAAACGGTCTGGGGTACTTAGTTGAAGTATCGCAGAGGACTGAGCCGACTTCGCTTGACCCAGAGTATTCTTTCAAATTAGTGTATGACTTTATTTCGCCATCACCTTTTTGTGCCTGAGCTATTTCAGCCAAGTCGCATGCATCTATCTGCACAGCTTATGCAGGCCGAGACATACAGTCTGCAACTATATTCTCAGCTTCTTTAATGTATTCCACGTCAGCAATATATTCGGCAAGCACTGATAAGTGTCGCTGTTGTCGATCTGATTTTGCTGGTGTCTGACTATAAAAGGCTCCGTATAATGGCTTATGATCAGTGAATAATGTCACGTGACGACCTTCTATGAGGTGGCGGTAATGTATCACTGAAAAATAAGCTGCTAGTAGCTCTCTGTCAAACGTGGAATACTTGGCTTGGGTTTGAGAAAATTTGGAAAAGAAACCTATAGGTACTGGTTTCTTATCTATCAACTGGTGTAATGCAGCACCAGCGGCGTAGTGACTAGCATCTGTAACTAAGTGGTATTCTGTAGCTGAAGACTGTGGATGAGTTAACGCCGTAATTTCCGATAATTTGCTTATTATTGTTTTGAAGGCGTTAGTTTCTTCCTCATTAAGCTCGGTCTTTGCTTCAGGATCCAACCTCATCCGTTCGTATAGTGGTAAAATTATGGATGCATAATTAGGGACTAATTTGCGGTAAAAACCTGTCATCCCCAGAAATCTACGTAAGCTTTTTGAGTCCTTAGGTATCGGAAAATTTTCAAACCCTTTGATTTTCTTTAAAGTAGGCAACAAGCCTTCTTTGCTTACGTGAAAACCTAAGAAATCTAACTCTGGTACTCCGAATACACACTTATCTAAGGAAATCTTTAAATTGTTATCACTAAGAATCCTCTAAATACTCTATCTAAATCTTCCTTGTGCTGTTGCTCACTTTCGCTAAAAACTAGTATGTCGTCTAAATATAACTATGCAATTTAATTTTAAAAATATTTAATCCATAAAACGCTGAAATGTAGCCGCAGCATTCTTTAATTAAACTCAAACAAACCAAAAGGTGTCACTACTGCTGTCTTAGGCACATCTTCAGGGTGTACCTTAATCTGATGATATGCTGCAGTTAAATATATTTTGGAAAAATATTGTTTATTAGCTAACTGTGCGCAGAAGGAATTTATATTTGGTACCGGGTAGCGGTCTGTTTTGGTAATGCTATTTAACGCACGGAAATCACCGCACGCTCGATATGACCCATCCAGCTTCTTCACCAAGTGCAAAGGGGTTGCCCACTCGCTACTGGAAGGCTGGATGACTCCGGTATTTAGTAATTTTTTAAATTTTGACTGTGCTGCGTCTAACTTAGGACCGGAAAGTTGTCTGGCTTTAGCAAAGACTGTTACGTGGCTGCCTGTATCAATCCTGTGATACACTCCACCATAGTCTTTGTTTGTGTCCTTATGTGGTGAAAGCACATTATTATATTTACCTATTACTTCTTTAACATAATCTGTTAAGTCTATTTTGTTAATCACTACAGCATCGGTTCTCGTTACTGCATTGACTGTAATTTCACGCTCCGTTACGTTATCACGGATGGATCTATTTTTACAATCCACTATAATGTTAAATTTGTTTAAGAAGTCAACTCCTAACAAAGGGTTAGTGACATCTGCGATCACGAAACTCCATTGAAAAGATCTTCTCAAACGGGGTATCTTAACTTCGAGGTTTGTCTGACCATAGCATTTTATGCTTTGGCCGTTAGCGGTAGAGATATGAACAGGAGTTGGCTCCAGAGTAATTCCATTTACTACGGAATGTGATAAAATGGAAACACTGGCTCCTGTATCTATGATAAAGTTGACTTTAGACGCTCCTATTTTAGCAGAAACTTCTAATAATGGCGGCACTACTGGAGCAAACGCAGTCCGCCTTTCTAGTTTTCCGAATCACTAGGGGCGGGAGAAGAGTTAGGTAGAGTCTGTAAGCTACTCTTTTTCTTTTGCCAATTACACCATGGCTTACATGTACGAGCCTCCTCCGCGAAATATATATGGACTCTACATATCTTCGGCCGCTGTTTCCTTCTATATGGACATAGGCCGGCTGGAATGGTTTCACTAAACTGTCTGGTAGTAATATGGTCGTTTGTGCGAGCTCGACTCTCAACCGCCTGAAATACGGTCTGAAGAATAGTTTATGATTGGATTTTATAATAAGTATGACTAGAAAACGTAATGAGTGATTGTTTTCTGCTTCATAGGTGAACTTTATGGAGAGTTCAACTGAGTTATTCTAAGCTTGAAAAGGCCAGATTCTAGGAATTCTAAGAAAATGTAGGCTAATGCTTCACTCAGACGATTATACATAGGAAAACCGAAATTTTGCTTTAACAAATCTTACTCCCTTCACAACGCTATATTTTCAATTTAAACTTTTTTTCGTTTTAAAATAGAGTCATCCTTTTCACAACAAATATATTTTAACATATTGTGCTGGTATTGTATTTTCTTCAATTTATTCATCCACAAGAATTCTTACAATAAAGATGAAACGTTGATGGGCATATAACTTAGTTTGTTCCTTATCATTTCTCTATCTTGTCGGCATATTATTTCCATTATTCTCATCATATATATGCTTACACACACACACACACACACACACACACACACACACATATATATATATATATATATATATATATATATATATATATATATATATACGTTTTATTTTTATTACCGTATCATTCTGTTAAGTTACATTATTGTTTCAGCTACCCGGCCGTTTTTTTGGCCGTCTGTAGCTTCCTCAGACTTTTACAGAAACACACACACACACACACACATATATATATATATATATATATATATATATATATGAGAGCTACCCCATCCCTCTATATCTCTGTGTGGAATTGTCTCTACCGAAGTGCCTTGTCAATTTTTAGCCTGTAGACTTCAAACTTAACATATAGAAGATTTGGATCTGTGGAATCAAATTCGATTCGGTTTTTAGCTGGTAGAAATAGCTGCTAAAGAGTCAAAATTGAAAAAAAAATGGAACTTGGCGGGCGTAACTTGACTAAACATGTTACTTCTAAAATGCGCAAATATAAATTTATATGTTAAAGTCGGTTATTTTTTACAAATTTTCTTATATCCATCTGTCGTTAGCACAGACGGTAATGAATAAGGCTTCAGCGTTAATATTTTAGTTTCGATTCTAGCTGATGGCACCTAAGTCATAAATAGTTTTAAAATATAGAAATCATATTCATATGTTGGGTACAATATCAATAGAGAATTGGCTTTATAAAAATAAATCTGCCTAAATGAAAAATATCATATTTAAGTGCATTTTACAACGAGCTACGCCGGGCGGCCTGAAGGTAAATATAAAGTAGACAAAAACTGTAATACTCTTACCTTTTTTTTTTTGCACTTTAAATATTTAGACGGTAGTGGAGGGAATCGGAGCAGATAGTAATAAGAGAGAGGAATGGGTTGGGCGTTATAGTATTAAACAGGATAAGAGAAGGAGAGTAAAAAGATGACGTACCAAACGATGAAAAGAAAAAAAAAACAAAAAAAAAAAAAACAAGAGAAAAGGGATGAAGAGGAGGAAAACAGAGCATCTGCAACGGTAATGTATGTTTGTGTTATCTGGATTATTCAGATTACTGTTGTTATCTTGAATGATATTCGCACAACATTTCGACCGACGTAAACTGTGACCTTCTTCAGGAGTATTTTATAGAACTCAGGAATCTTTTTGTTGAACTGGGAAATTTGCACGGCATTTTTAACGGAATTTTTTGTATTTAATCCATGGGACCAAAATACTCTCGTTCCATTATCTATGACTGGTTAGAAGTTTTAATTAATTCACAATTGCATTCTTAATATCGCCAGCACTGAGGATCGAACCGTCAACCGCCAGAAAAGTGTCACGTAGAACGTGACGTAATGGATGAATATTAAGTAATAATTCCGTGCTCCAGAATTTGACAGAAAAATTCCCAAGTTCGATGCACCTGAAGAATAATCAGTGGCGTAACGGATAAAGTACTAGGTAAAAATTCAATTGTAAATAACACTTTTCTGGACGTCAAAGTATACGAAGAATAGAAATACAAATTACTAAGGACTTCGACATGGTCATGGCTGACGGAACGAGAGCATCATACCCTCGTAGATTAAATATAAGGTTGCCTTTGAAATTACGTGCAGATGCTTGAGTCAGACAGAAAGATTCCAGTGTTCGGCAAGATATATCTAAAGAAGGTCGGAAGTTACATCGGCCGAAACATTGTGAACACAACAGTTAAAATGAAAACAATAGTCCGAATAATCCAAATAATTCAAATTAATAATCCTCAATTAAAAAATTCGAAACAGTAATGTGTGTATTTTTCCTCCAATATTCATATGTACGGTGAGGTCAAAGTGCATCTAGTTAAGAGTTGATTAAACAGAGAATGACGAATGACCTCCCTTGCAAACTTTCGTCTTGCATAAATAAATCAAAGGGCTTAATTGGATCAAGTTTTTCTCACAAAACGGAATGTCTCTTTAGAGCGCTTCCGGGATTTGTGCAGTACTTTACAAAGCGATCGCCCTAATTGGCTGCAACAAAAGACAAGGCCTGTTAACTAAAAAATGACGTCACGCATAGTAGGCAAAACAAGAAAGATCTGTCAAGCAGTCAAACTGCCGATAATGTATGAGAGTCTTTGAAAAGAAGGATGAAAAACCGTTATTTTTCAGTTAACAAGCCTTGTCTTTCGATAGCCTCGGCAACATCTTATTTCTTAACTGCAAAGGTCCTTACATACCGGGATATTTTTTTTTTACTCTAACCTCAGACCACTTGCTTTTAGAATTCTCTTTCTATTTCGCCGACCGTATAAACATGCAAACCTTTAAATGTAATCCGAACAAGAAGTTGTGTTTTTTTATGGAAATTGCTCCAGACAAAGCATGAAGCCATTTGATGTAACGAGCTAAAAATACCACCTCAAGATAAATATAATAATAAATGATGAGTGTGAGATGAATGAAGTCATACCCAGAAAACAGCAATTCTTCTCCTTTTGTAAGAAATATCGCTCATAAAATGTAAAAACTCTGGGACAAACGAAGGAAAGCGATGGTTACGAGACTGGCTTTCTACTCCCCACTTGCTGCTCAACTCCCCACCTATGTGCCCCTATTAAGCCTGAAACTTATTTTAGCAGCTCATTTTGCTTTTAAATACAATATGCCTTGTTTGGGTTGAAAAGAAGTTAAAACATGTAACCAATTCAGTAATGACAAAGCTCAACGTTGCTTAACTTTTGTGATATAAGGAGAACCGTTTTTTTTTCAACGTGATTATAACCGTTTACTAAATGAAAGAAAACACATGGGTGTTGGCGGAGGTATGCACTTACTGAATGCCATTCCTTTTCTCTTTGTTTCTTATTATTCTTTCGACGAGCAGATCAGCATGAAGAAAACATCAAATCTTGTATCGTCATAACAGATGTCTTCTTCCAAATGACGTCATACTTCATTATTCAATCTGCCACCTTCGTCCTGATTCTGCATTTGTGCTCAACTAATTAAATCTCAGTAAAAAGCTATTAACATATCGACAGATTTATTTTCAACATGGATTTGTATCAGACGAATTTAATTAATTATCATTCGTTGCCTTAGATCTGTTCTGTAGCTTCTTTGCAGAACTGTCTGAACTTTGAACTCTTTCATTTTTAATTGATTGGTCTACTTTTATGAAATGAACCCTTTCTATCGAGTTCGCGAAGAACAAATGGTTTTCATACTTTATTATTTATATATCTATAAAAGTGAACGTGTCTGTGTATCTGTCTGTCTGTGTATGTATGTGTGTCTGTGTGTGTACATTTCCCTACGCAATAACTCTGTCAATTTTAGGTCTACAGACTTGAAATTTTATATACAGGGTACTGAGATTTTGGAAAATCTACGTGATTTTCGAACAGAAATATGGCGATTAAGGGGTCAAATTTCAACTACTGATCCTTTGAGAACTCTATCAAACTCCTCCGACAATTTTGGGTCTATATATAATAAAGAATATATAATAAAGTACAAACACACATAAACATATATACACACATATATATACATACATATACACATACATATGTATACACATGTATATATAATCCATGCGTACACACATACATACCTACATTGATACATATATATATATATATATATATATATATATATATATATATTGCCTGAAAGTACTTCTTTTAAACTCCTCGGCCTAACGTTTGCAGCGAATATGAACTGGAATAGATACATTGAGAGCATTGCCAAAGCTGCTGCAAGGAAGGTTGGCTCCCTCTACCGTGCTAGAAAACTACTTACGCCTGACAGTATCCTATACCTCTATAAGGCCACGATTCGCCCATGTATGGAGTACTGTTGTCACATCTGGGCTGGTGCATCTGCTGCTTGTCTCTCGCTCCTGGACAGGGTTCAAAAGAGAGTCGCCAACCTGATAGGTCCTGAACTGTCATCTAGGCTTCAGCCTCTGTCCCATCGACGAGATGTTGCATCCCTCTGTCTGTTCTACAAATACTTTAATGGTGAATGCTCTGACGAACTGCAAACACTTGTATCTCCCCGACGTAACTACCCCCAACAAACCCGACCAGCTACTAAGTCTCATCCCTTTACAGCAGAGATCCCTAGATGCAAGAAAGCCTTTTACTCCAATAGCTTCTTCCCCAGAACTGCGGGTCTTTGGAACTCCCTTTCGGGATTCTGCTTTCCCAACTGCCCTGATATGCAGAAGTTCAAGTGTAATGTTAACAAACATCTTTCTAGTCATCTCCCTTGATAATGACCCTGCTAATTAAGTCCCTGATAGTATCCCCCTGCTTCAAAGTGGCACTGTACCTTGTTTGGGGTGAAAATTGAATAAAAAATGAATAAATAAATAAAAATACATATATGTCTACATATATATATATATATATATATATATATATATATATATATATATATATATACATACACATACATATATATACATATACGTACATATATATATACATATATATATATATACCCATATATATATATATATATATATATATACATACACATACATATATATACATATACGTACATATATATATATACATATATATATATATACCCATATATATATATATATATATATATATATATATATATACATACACATACATATATATACATATACGTACATATATATATATACATATATATATATATATATATACATACACATACATATATATACATATACGTACATATATATATACATATATATATATACCCATATATATATATATATATATATATATATATATATATACTAGCATAGGTGCCCGGAGTCTGTAGACTGAAAATTGACAAACTTATTGGGTAGGGAAATGTACACACACAGACAGACACACAGACAGACAGATACATAGACACGTTCACTTTTATAGATATACTAGCGTGGGTGCGCGGATGTGTATGCTGAGCAAAAAGAAAAGGTCAATTTTTTTTAATTTGACCCCTATTATGACCCCTTAACATTTATTGTTTTGAGATCAAATTATGTTATTAAGTTAGATCCATATCCAAGGAACTTATATCTAAAATTTCAAGTGTTTAGATCCAAAATTGTCGGAGGAGTTTGGTAGAGTTCTCAAAGGTCAAATCGTTGAACTTTGACCCCTTAAGCGCCAAATTTCTGGCCGAAATCTCAGTACGCTATATATTAAATTTCGAATATGTAGACTAAAAATTGACAGAGTTATTCCGTAGGAAAATGTACCCCCCACACAGACACGTTCACTTTTATAGATATACTAGCATTTCACGCCGGGTGTTTGGATGTGTATGTTGAGCAAAAAAAAAAAAATGGTAGTAGGAAGGCAGGCTCGAACCCGTACCTCAAAGGAGGAAAAGAACGGGGGAAACCTGACATCTATGCTGTTACAACCACCACCAAATCGGAAGGGACATTTTTTAAATTTAGGCTAGACAATCGAAAGAAGAGGTTAACTTTAAAAATATCGGCGAAAAAGCCCCCCCCCCTGTAGAAAAGTGCCCAGTTTAAGGTGAAGATATTAATGTTTTTTAGCTAATTTTTCGATATTTGTCGTCTGAAAGGTCGAACTTCAAAATGACACTGATCTTGGTAAAATCCGTCGCCGCTGTCGAAAGTGTTGCACAAACATGCAAACCTACATACATACATACATTTATATATTGCTAACTAAATATTTTTTACCTGAACCGATGAAAAAGTTTGCCCTTAAGCTGAATACCCTTTATGTAAAAAATTTCAAATGTTTAGACCAAAAATTGTCTGAGTAATTTGGTGAAATTTTTTTAAGTTTTGACCCCTATTATGACCCCTTAACATTTATTGTTTTGGGCTCAAATCAAGTTATTAAGTTAGATCCATTTCCAAGGAACCTATATCTAAAATTTCAAGTGTTTAAACCCCAAATTGTGGGAGGAGTTTGGTAGAGTTCTCAAAGGTTAAATTGTTGAGCTTTGACCCCTTAACAGCCAACTTTCCAGCCAAAAACAGATCACAAAGATTTTCCCAAATCTAAGTATCCTATATATCAAATTTCAAGTCTGTAGACTTAAAATGTACAGAGTTATTGCGTACGGAAATGTAGACAAACAGACACATAGACACGTTCAATTTTATAGATAGATAGATAGACTAATAGATTAAACAAAACTATATACGTATACATAAATATATATGGAAACAATTTGTTGTTTACTGTAAAGATTTTACGCAAATATTATGCAAGTATAAATCATGTAGAATATCTGCATGAATATAATTACACGTAATAGTTTACTCTAGATGATCATCCCATAAGAAAACAGAAAAACTAATAGGGAATTAATTAAAATTAATGCTTAAAAGAAAATGCAAATTAGCTAGATATTTTGCTAGTGAATGCATTTCCACAACCCATATATAAGAAAATTGTATTTTCTTTTTAAATAAATAGGAAAGAGGAGTTTTAATATGAATATCAATACATACAAAAGAAAAACGACTTGATGGGAGTATAGATAGACTAGCATGGGTCCCCGGCGTTGCCCGGATGTTGGGAGGTGTATGCTGAGCAAAAAAAAGAAACAGTCAATTTTTTTTAAATTTGACCCCTATTATGACCTCTTAACATTCAGTGTTTTGGGCTCAAATCCAGTTATTAAGTTAAATCCATGTGTCACCCCCTTCAGCCGGTCGGTTGAGACGATCGTCGACCTCAGAACTCTTCCACTCCAATTACGGCAGCCTGAAAACGACCCGACTCTGGCGGTTTGCAGTTCACTATTTTCGTCCTTCCAGTGACCACTGCCGGTGATAATTCTTAGCCGTTTTAATGTTGCTGATATGGGGTAGTGACAGAATTATCAATTGATCGTCTAAATTTATACTCTGGACCTGTCGTTGTGTACTCACTTACTGGCGAACATCGCCGATAAGAGAGCCGTGGATTTTAGTGTGGTGAAAAAGGAAATAAAAACGATTCCACACACGAATAAACAATTAATCTGGGTTTATTCACAATAATAATGGTCTAATAATATTTCAGAGTTTGAAGGAAGTTGGCTGTATCTATTTTAAAACGGTAGCTTGTGACTCGAGTTCAGATAAGTTTTTCGGCCATTGGAGATACGTGTTTTAAGTCAAAAGCCATCTCTGCCCGACTTTAACACCATCTGAATTCGCCAAACTCGAATTCTCTCTTTTTCTTCCTTCTCCCCTCCTCTCTTCTCCTTCTGTTCTTTTCTCTGTGTTCGAGGAATATATACATATCCATCAATGCCCTTTAAACATCACGAGTTTGTATTTGTTTACAACAAGAAAACTTGCCTGTCATCAGCTTTCAAACCTTGTTTTCTAAAATAAACAACCGCCTGTCATTTCATCTCGAATTCTGTGTTTCAAAATAAACAGCCAGCTCACTCCAAACTCTGACCGTTACAACAATAAGTATCTCTTGACATACTTTTTCCTTTGTCTGTTCTAACCAAAGAGTCATTTGATCGTCCTATTTTTTTTGTTCTTTTGGCTCTTTCTCTATAACGGCATATCAACCCCATAACTTGGTTACACATGTCCAAGGAACCTATATCTAAAATTTCAAGTGTTTAAGCCCAAAATTGGTGGAGGAGTTTTGTAGAGATCTCAAAGGTCATATCGTTGAACTTTGACCCCTTAACAGAAAAATTTCTGGCCGAAAACCGATCACATATATTTTCCTCAATCTCAGTACCCTGTAAATTAAATTTCGAGTCACTAGACTAAAAATTGAGAGAGTTATTGCGCAGGAAAATGTACACACACATAGAGACAGACACACAGACACGTCACTTTTATATATATATATATATATATATATATATATATATATACATATACATATATATCTACATATACACACATACACACAGACACACACACACACACATATATATATATATATATATATATATATATATATATATATATATATATATATATAAGTAGGTTGTAGTTTGCTTGAAGCATTGTTGAAGAAAATTATAAGGTAAAATTAAAAGCCAAGAACAATGCGAGATTTTTTTTTTTATATAGAGTAAAATTAAATGCAAACAAAAGAAATAAAGTTCTTTTTTTTTGTTGTTTGTTTTTTCTTTTTCACACAAATTTTAACTCTAAACAACAGTAATTTTTTTTCTGTTGTATTCAATGGTGATATATATATATCACCATTGAATACAACAGAAAAAAAATTACTGTTGTTTAGAGTTAAAATTTGTGTGAAAAAGAAAAAACAAACAACAAAAAAAAGAACTTTATTTCTTTTGTTTGCATTTAATTTTACTCTATATAAAAAAAAATCTCGCATTGTTCTTGGCTTTTAATTTTACCTTATAATATATATATATATATGTGTGTGTGTATGTGTGTATGTGTGCGCGTGTGTGTGTGTATAGTAGCATGGGTGCCCGGCATTGCCCGGGTATTTTGAGGTGTATGTTGAGCAAAAAAAAACAAAAAAAGCGGTCAATTTTTTAAAATTTGACCCCTATTATGACCCCTTAAAATTTATTGTTTCGGGCTCAAATAAAGTTATTAAGTTAGATCCATGTCCAAGCAACCTATATCTAAAATTTCAAATGTTTAGACCCCAAATTGTCGGAGGGGTGTGGTAGAGTTCTCAAAGGTCAAATCGTTGAACTTTTACCTCTTAACAGTGAAATTTCTGGCCGAAAACCGATCACATCAATTTTCCCAAATCTCAGTACCCTGCATATTAAATTTCAAGTCTGTAGACTAAAAATTGAGAGAGTTATTGCATAGGGAAATGTACACAGACAGACTCACATACACAGACACGTTCACTTTTATAGATACATAGATTTAATTGGAATTCATTGAGATGAATATCATTACTTAATTTATTTATTGCGGACTATTATCCTCATCTTTTCTTAGTTGTTTCACGACGTTTCGGCCAACTATTCCTCTGGCCTTCGCCAGGTGGTAACCGCGACGGATAGGAATTCTGAATCTCCTGACTGCATCCATTGCAATTACTGCCTTCCGTAGTTGTTGTCGTCGCACCATGTTTTGGCCAAGTAAGCCTCTGGCCGGCTTTGGGTAGGATTGGACCGCTATCTTCCGTGATGAGCGACAACAAATACGGAAGGCAGTAATTGCAGTGAATGCCGTCAGGAGATTCAGCATCCCTATCCCGTCGCGGTTAACAACCTGACGAAAGCCAGAGGAATAGTTGGCCGAAACGTCATGAAACAACTAATAAAAGATGAGAATAATAATCCGCAATAAATAAAAATTAATAAATGATATTCATCTCAATGAATTCCAATTAAATAATATATACCATTCGGTACGGACCCGACTATGTAAAATCAGATAATGAATATACATGAATTTATAAGATCAAAAAATTCAACCCTGATCACCGTTCAGGGCCCGTGGTGCAGTTGATATAGACGTTGAATCTCTACGGTTCCAGATAAGCATTGTCTGAAGATAGAGGTTTCAAAGTTGGCCAGAGGCTTACTTGGCCAAAACGTGGTGCGACGACAACAACTACGGAAGTCAGTAATTGCAGTGAATGCAGTAGGGAGATTCAGAGTTTCTATCCCGTCGCGGTTACCACCTGACGAAGGCTAGAGGAATAGTTGGCCGAAACGTCGTGAAACAACTATTAAAAGATGAGGATAATAGTCCACAATAAATAAAATTAATTTTATTAATAGTTATTGTTTTTTTTTAGAATTTAGTAGTAATGTTTCTAGTATTTTTTATTTGTTATTGATTTGTTCAAGTATAGATTAGATGTGTTGTCAACTAAAGTTTTTTCTAAATTAAGACAGAGGACACACACACACACACACACGCACACACACACACACACACACACACACACACACACACACACACATATATATATATATAAATTTCAATGTCGGTGTGGTGCCGTCTATATAGGCAAGACGACCCACCATCTTCAGGTCAGAATCGCCCAACATGTTCCCCGTTTCATCCGAGATCATCAACCTTCCACCAGAAAGTCTCAATTGATAGAATCGTCCATCGGCCAACACTTGGTCGATAAAAAGGAGTGCGGTCTTGCTTTCTCTCCGGAGTGTTTTTCTGTTTTGTACCGAGGACGTACAAAGTTCCACCTGTCGGTCCTCGAAGCACTTGCCATCATTTCCAGCCCCCCTACTTTGTGCAAGCAGAGAAACCTCCGGTTTTAATTAGAATTATTTGGGTAGTCACAGTTTTTTTTTAACCTCCTCTCCGCTCTTATTCCAGTCCACTACCAAATATTCTAAAAAAATAATAATTTTCAGACTTATACCCTTGAAAAGTTAGTCTGAACGAAAAGCGCTTCGGGTGTATTTTAACGATCTTGTTTTTAATCGACTTATTTTACTGAATTGTACATTTGTTACATGTAACTTCCCCCATTTTTTTTTTCCTTTTCCTCGCCCCGTTTTCCATCTTATTTTAGTCGATTGAATTTCCGCTATGGTTCACTTTATATCACTTTATAAATATATATATATATATATATATATATATATATATATATATATATATATTCTAGCAAGCGACGTCACCCAGGACCTTAATTTTCGTAAATTGCAGCTTAGAAAAAAGATAATGTACAACTAAATCGTCATAAATAAAGTCTAGTTTGGTTCGTAAAGCAAACACTAACCATGTTTTCTAATTTTTATTTCATTCTACTTTTTCTTGCTTTTCCATTTTTAAAGTACGTAAATTCAGTTACAAACAAATGCTTCTTCCAGTAAAATAATAAAAAAAGTTGAATCGGAAAATTAACAAAACAAAAACAAAACAAAACAAAAAAATGCAAAAAAATCTAAATTAGTTTCTTCGTACACATTACGTTTTGTAATTTTTAATCGTTCTTGCATCAAAGACAACTGAAATTTCTAATAACTAGAAATAGGCTCGGCATTGCCCGGTCGTAAAATACGCTTAAACAAGATATTTTAAAAGACACAAATTCTGTATTTATTCTTATAGACCCAAATATCTATTGATTATTATATTTTACCCAATATATAGTAATGATTTCAAGACTTGAAAAAATGACTTCGATGCATTCAGCTAGAATCGAAACCAACACATATAACTCTCCGTCATTATTCGTTAATATCAGAGCCATACCCATATGCATATAAAATTAAAATAAAAAGAACCGTTAAACCTATAAATATATATTTGCGTATACTTAGAAATAACATGGTTTAAGCTCCTTTTTTGTCAATTTTGATCCTTTACAGACATTTTCACCGGCTAAAAACCAGATCGAATTTCTTCCACAGTCCAAATCACCTATATATCAAGTTCTAAGTCTGTAGACCAAAAAACCCACAGAGTAGTTTGGTGGAGACAATTCCTCATACAGACAAACAAGGTCACTTATATATATATATATATATATATATATATATATATATATATATATATATATATATATATATTTACTGGAGATGGTAATTAATAAAAACTGAAGAAAGTGCTTAATACTGTTGTAGAGCAAATATGTGTTTTATTTTTTATTACCGTATCTTTCTGCTAAGTTACATTATTGTTTCGGCTACACGGCCGTTTTTTTTTTTTTTGCCGTCTGTAGCGTCCTCAGACAGTGTTAGCATTTTTTTCGATTTTCCCCTTTTACCATCTCAAAATGCCGCCCCCATGCCGCCCCCATGCCGCCCCCCTGACGCTCAGGAAATAGGGACACATTTTTTCTGATTCCGATACCCCCCAAAATTCCGATTTTTTACAACCTTTTTGGTATAGAATTTCATATTTTTTGTTAACTTGTTTATTTTTATTTATTTTTTCTACTTTCTATTTTTACCCTCTCAAAATGCCGCCCCCTCAGGTGTGCCGACCGGGGCGGCCTGTCCCCCCCCTACCTACGCCAGTGATATATATATATATATATATATATATATATTTACTGGAGATGGTAATTAATAAAAACTGAAGAAAGTGCTCAATACTGTTGTAGAGCAAATATGCGTTTTATTTTTTATTACCGTATCTTTCTGCTAAGTTACATTATTGTTTCGGCTACACGGCGGTTTTTTTTGGGGGGGCCGTCTGTAGCGTCCTTAGACTTTTACAAAAATGTTCGCTATTTTGGGATGGAAGAGTGGAAGAGTGAATGAGGTCAGGGGGGAGGGGTTGCGAGGAGGGCGGAAGAGGAAGACAGGAAAGGAACAAGGAGGGAAGGTGGGGGGTGTTTGGTATGTCGATAATGTTTTAGTCTTGGGGTTTAAGGAACTTGTGGGGGAGGGTCTGGGAAGTTCATTTCTGGTGTGGCTGAGTGCATAGGGATACATGAGGGGAAGGGGAATATGTGGGGATAGGAGGAGGGGTTACTTTAAAATTCGAGTCTTAGTGTTAAAGTTTTTAGCGTCTCGTTGGTGAGGTGATTTCTTGGTAGGTATGTCTTGAGCTGTTGGGTGTTCGCTTATGTTTGGAGGCGGGGGGGCTATGATTTGGTTTATTTATTTTTAGTTTTTATTTTGTTGTTAATTGTTTGGAGAGGGTCAGCTAGCGGTCGCAGCCACGGGTGCACACATGTGCACGTACACACATATATACTTAAAAGAAACGGTCATAGGTAAACATACAGGGCGGGCATGCTTGAACAGCTTTGTAGCGAAGAGCTATTCTGGGTCTTATCTTTGTACCGGATTGCTATGATATCCGTTATTGGTTTAATAAACATTTATAAACAACAACATGACCTTCGGGCAAAGATCACAGTGTAGTATCTGTTCTGATGCTACACTTCACCTTTTCTGTCCTCGATCAGTAGAAGAGTAATCCTTCATGGCCGAGACAGTTTAAATTTTTGTTCCTATCCAGAGCGCCCCTTTTTGCGGAGGTGGATTTTCCCCACATTAAAAACCGACCTGGTGTCTAACTCTGCCCTCGCGGAGATGCAAGTAAATAGGGACACTTAAAAATGATTAAAAGATTAAACATAACCTTTAACATATTTATTTAAAAAAAAACTTACAGATTAAATGGTAATGTACAAGCCACTGTGATTAAAAGCATAGTGATTAAAATCTTTGGTGGAGACGCGTTTTGTTGACCTCTCAAACTGTCACGACGGACCTTCATTACTTAAACGCAATAACGCGGCCTTCTTATCTCCAAGGGAAATATTTTATTATTATTAAAAAAAAAAAATCAAGGTTGATATCTAACAGGTTTCTTCGATATATCTTCCTCAAAAGTATTAAATGGGGCACATTAACTCGATTGCGAATACCGAAACTTGCACATATTTATCGATCACTTGATCCACACCCATAACCATTGTGCCTCATCTCTTTCCAAACATTCATTTAATTGATAGTCTATCGATGTCTTAAGCTGTACACGTGGATCATAACGATCCAATGGATCAATACATAAACGATTTATCTTATGATAGTTAAGACCAGTTTTAATGTTTTTAGATGCGTCTAAACACTTTTATAAAAAATTCTGCCAGTTGGTGGGTTAGCACGTCTGTTGGTCTGTCACGTTTCGGTTCAAAATAATATTTACGTCACTAAACACGTAGATTGAACTAATGTATCTCATCCGAGATATCTCCATCGATATCTATAACAGGCTATGCACGTGAGTCGGTCGTTGAGATGATTGTTTGTAGCTAGATAGGTGTTGGCTTTACAGAAGGAGACGACGGATTGAGTCTCTGTCGAGAATCTATTATGAGCATAACGATACAGTGGTTTTCGGGATGAGAGAAGAACTTACCCCACGACTGCAAAGTCTATTTTGTTTTCTATTAGTATCTCTCACCAACTAACATGCCACCTATCTTCCCCAAATAGCTCCATTGAGCAACACCTCACAGCCCACGACACGACATGTAAACTTTTAAATGTAATCAGAACAAAAAGTTTTTTTTAGGGGAATTGCCCTAGACAGAGCATGAAGCTATTTGATGTAACGAGCTAAAATACCACCTCAAGATAAATATAACAGTCAACGATAAGCGTGAGATGAATACACTCATACCCAGAAAACAGCAATTCTTCTCCTTTTGTCAGAAACATCGCTCATAAAATATAAAGACTACGAGAGAAACGAAGGAAAACGAGGGTTACGAGACTGACAGAAGTAAAGCCGAGGCACGCTTTCTACTCCCCACTTGCTACTCAATTCCCCACCCAGGTGCCCCTATTAAGCCTGGGCCTTATTATAACAGCTCATTTTGCAATAAATAGGATTGTTTGGGATGAAAAGAATTTAAAAAACGTAACCAATTCAGTAATGACTAAGCTCAACGTTGCTTAACTTTTGTGATATAACGTGAACCGTTTTTTTTTTTTCAACGTGATTATAACCGTTTACTAAATGAAATGAAACATGAGTGTTGGTGGATGTATGCACTTACTGAATGTCATTCCCCTTCTCTTTGTTTCTTATTCTTTCGACGAGCAGATCAGTACGAAGAAAACATCAAATCTTGTATCGTCATAACAGATGTCGTCTTCCAAATGAAGTCATACCGAATTTAGGAATATACTAATTAAAAACACCGCCACTGTAGTCGTCTTACACTGTGATCTACGTTTCCCAATCATCGAAGCCCTACTAATCCGTATGAAAAAAAAAACACCCATCAACGAGGATCAATATGAAGGGGAAGGCACGCTTAAGTGCTTTTAAATATTTTAAGAATTTTAAACGATTTTAAGCATCTTTTCATTAAAGTCACCAACGCAATTTTTAATTTTTATTTCATCACTTGCCTGAGGACGACCTATGAAAGTCGAAAACGTTCGCGAATACGGCAAATTTCTTTTCACACTCGAATAGAATGTTCGAACATGAGCCCGCCAAAAAGAAAAAAAAACGGATTTCAAGATAAACAAAACGGAATTGTTCCTGTTCTTCAATGAAACTTGCGTTTGTATTCTATGAAGACAAGAAAGTCTTCTACCAACGGCATATCCTCAGATATGACAGCAGTACTCCATCTCACAGCGAATACGTCTCTTACACAAGTAGTGGATTGCATCAAGAGTTAGGTACTGTCTGGAGCGATAGAATCATCCAACAATTTTTCCAGCAACCTTCGCAACAAACTTCAGGTCAGGCGTGTAAGTTATTTCTAGGAGCTTATCAAAGTTTCGACTGCGACCATCCGAAGGTGGGTCAGTACGTCTGTGGGTCAGCACGCCATTCTTCAGGTGTATCTTATCGGATTCGGGATCTTTCTGCCGAAGTCGGCAATCTAAATAGAACTCGGTTTAGACCACGGTGGTTGCATGCTCTGGATCCGTCAGCCATAACTGGAAAGAACTTGGAAGTAATCCGAAATCGTATTTTTTACTATCGCCTGAGTTGATCCAAGACAAGTGATTGAATAGATATTGTCATTCCGAAAAAAGTATCGCCTGCACTGAGGATGTAACCTTCAACCTTCAAAAGAGTTTAAATGTGACTAAGCACATTATCTATTATGCTATGGGTCCTTACGGACAATTCTTGTATGAATTTGGAAACCTTTTAACCTATTATTGTACACTCTTACTCCTTATCAATATATATATATATATATACTTACATATATATATATATATGTATATATATACATATATATATATATACAGAGAATATATATATATATATATATATATATATATATATATATATATATATATATATATATATATATACAGAGAAAGACCTGTGACCTTCTTCAAGTGTATCTTGTCTAATTCGGGAATGATTTTGTCGAAAAGGGGATTTTGCATAGAACTCTTTATCTAATTCACGGCTCAGCAGTTTTTGAGTCTATAGCTAACTAGCACACACCTACACACAAAGTGTTACCCAGTGTTAGTTTATAAGAGCTAAACAGTTGTATTCTAATGAAACAATTCATGTTCTGAATAATGATCTGTAACCAGTTTATTTTTGTTGTTCCTAAGAAGAACAACCCGTTTTGAGATTGTCAATAATCCAAGGAATCAGGATTGCTATTGACTCAATCAATTACCAGAATATGACATTCGAGAAGTTGATCTAAGACAAGTGATTGAATCGATATTTACGAAAACAGATGCGCATGCACTTTTCACATATTTGATCATCACTGTTTATATATATATATATATATATATATATATATATATATATATATATATATATATATATATATATATATATATGCAAAATCCGATCCCGCATTTTTGCTAAATCCTACCCTCTGATGAGAAGGAAAGTATTTCTTCGAAACTCCGCGGATTAAAGACTATTCACTTATTTTGTGTTTCCTTTTTAAAATTAAATATGTTTTTTTACTCTCTTTCAAAGTGTTTTTAACATCTTTTACACACACACACACACACACACACACACACACACACACACACACACACACACACACACACACACACACACACACACGCACGCACACACATTGCATAATCGCGTTGACAGACCGTTTCTCGTCAGATAACCGAAGTTAAACAACGTCGAGCCTGGTTGATACTAGATGGGTGAGCATTTGGGAATTCTAGGCGCTGTATGTGCTCTCCACTTATCTTGGCATAATAATAATAATAATAATAATAATAATAATAATAATAATAATGATATATATATATATATATAGATGTTTGTTGTGGTTTTAGCGATATGTTTTTGACTGAATTCAATTATTTACGAAAGTGCATTTTTACCTAAATGCGAGTTGGGAATAATTTTCCCTTTTAACCAATTTGGTACCCTCACATGGGAAGCGGTATATATATATATATATATATATATATATATATATATATATATATATAGTAAGTTATAAAATGTATATGGCGATTATGCGCATAAGCCTGAAGAATCCTAGAGTGGATGAAACGCGGAATATTCAGTGTAGCTTAATCGCCATATACATTTTATAACTTACTATATATATATATATATATATATATATATATATATATATATATATATATATATATACTAGACGTTTTATCCCATTAACAACGTGCAAAAGCTATAGCCCGTTGACGTAGATGAGTGCTTTATGGCAAATTTCTAGAGTACATGTTCTATTGTGATGACTAATCCCTATTAATTTTATTAATCCCTAATTGTGCACTGAACGAATACCATAATATTTAGTTTATTACACTTTATGACCACACTGGTTCATACAATATTTCAATCACATCGGCCTAGTTGTAGCCGAGAAAAAAGTGGAACGGATAGACAGACTAAGAGAAATATTATTTCGATATCTAAAGTATATTTAAATAAATATTTAAAATAAAAATATTATCGCCCCATGTATTCAAGAATTGATACTCTATGAGAATTTATACACAAACGGTAAACTAATACGTAACATTATGTTCCGATTGTGGTCAGTGAACAATATATGACTAAGCTTAGTCTATATGCCTACTAATTTGACATAACAGCGCTTCTACACTATTGGAACGAAATGTTGTAGTCGATAAATGCAGTTTTCAGATAAAAACCAATGTTTTCTACTGATTGTTCTTGTCAATTCTAATAATTTACAATGTTAGCTTCCAAATTATGCAGTCGAAATTCCCTGAATATTATTGAATTATTAAAAAAATTTTTTTTAAATCTGTAAGCAGGTGAAAAATTGCGGCCATTTTGTTTTAATAAAATAAACCGAAACGGAAAATTACCCGCTTTTAAACTCTCCTGCGTCTTACTTAACCAAATGTGATAGTTTTCTTGAAATTCTATTTTGTTATTTTGTTTAATAAATAATTTTCTGTCTTATGGATTTTCGTATTTTTTGATATAATCATCTTAAAAATACGAGGAATGCGTAAATACCATTGTTTTCATGTGAAATTCAGAATTGCGATTTCCGAAATTTCGTTCTGATAGTGTAGAAGCGCCGACATAATAAATGATTTAAATTCCCTTCTTTCTTATAATACTGTTAGTGGTCTGGTGTTTGCATGCTAGATAACAGAGTTAATGGCGACCTTGCATCTGGGTTCGAATCCTTCGACCGACAGTGATTTGTATTTCATACATCAAGGATTTCGTACGCATGTAACACTAGCCTCCGTTGGTAAAACGATAAAAATTTACATACACACATATATATATATATATCTATCTATATATCTATAAAAGTGAACGTGTCTGTCTGTCTGTCTGTGTACATTTCCCTACGCAATAACTCTCTCAATTTTTAGTCTATAGACTCGAAATTTGAAATACCGGGTACTGAGATTTGGGAAAATCGATGTGACGGGTGTCAGCCAGAAATTTGGCTGTTAAGGGGTCAAATTTCAACGATTTGACCTTTAAGAACTCTACCAAACTCCTCCGACAATTTTGGGTCTAGACACTTGAAATTTTAGATATAGGTTCCTTGAACCTGGATCTAACGTAATAAAGTGATTTGAGCCCGAAACTATAAATTTTAAGGGGTCATAATAGGGGTCAAAGTTTTAAAAAATTAACCATTTTTTTTGTTTTTTTGCTTTTTTTGCACAGCATACACCTCCAAACACCCGAGCAACGCCGGGCACCCCTGCTAGTATATTATATATATATATATATATATATATATATATATATATATATATATATATATATATATATATATATATATTTGTAGTCATCGACATATAGTCATATTTCGTTGTATCACATCTCATCAGTGCCGCTAACCTAGCACCTCTCCCAAGCCAGGAATTGGGCATAGAGAGTCGTGTGCGAGAAGACGTCACGGCAAGGACAAAAGGAAAAGGTTATACAAAGAATCTGTTCGCAGACCGAGTATCACGATCACGATCACGTTAAAGAGGTAAAAATAAATGTCTGTTGTTTAAACATGAAACAGCGAGTTCAAGTTCTTTCTTGTTTCTTTCTGATATTCCTTGCGACGGAGCCTACAACATGTTGGGTGCCTATATGTTAACACGTTTTCCTTTAAAAATTATATATATACTAGCAAAAGTACCCGCCGTTGACTGGGTTCAAAAACAGCCTACAGACGATGGACTCCGATTTATGAAAGTATGATAGGTTATGAAAAGGAAGGGTTGTAAAGAGATAGCTTCGAATTTGGGGGTATCAAAACCAAATCAAAATATGATGAAAGTAAAAATAAAATAGATAAACACCATAATTTATTATACCATACCTGTTCACACTGAAACACTTATCACAATATTCTGTGGATCTATATTAAAAAACCTTGTTAAACTTTGTGACATATTTCCATTCTATGGAGGCCAGGCGCGAACGCAGACCCCACAATTTTATCATACCATCCCTATTTAAGTTTAAACATACTTATCAAAGTATTATTATGTACATCTATATCAAAAACACTTGTAAACGTTTTTTTTTTAATTTTTTAATTTTTTATTTCCATACTTTGTGGACCAGGCGCTTACGCAGACCCCACAATTTTAATGAATCCTCATTATGCCAGATCAAACATACCCATTCCTGTGTCTCAATACATCTTCTATCATTATATGTGATCAGTTTTCTATAGTAGTCAACCATATAGGAGCATATTCGTGACCAGACACACAGATATTCAGCTTTATATATATATATATATATATATATATATATATATATATATATATATATATATATAGTAATTTATAAAGTATATATGGGGATTAAGCTACACTGAATATTCCGCGTTTCATCCACTCTAGGACTCTTCATGCTTATGCGCGAATTCTGTGGTTGTCTATCGTTTTTATATGCTCCTCTTCTATTGAGATTTTAGTTAGCCAATCAGCTTTCTAGTATCCACCGCGCCCTTCCTATCAGCCAATGGGCATACATTTATCGGACAAAGGATCTGTTTTAAAACTAGGTTAGTGTTTTTTTATATTATTAGTTTATATATAAAAATATATATATATGTGTACATACATATATGCACATATATATACATATATATAGATACATATATGTGTGATCGTTTATGTATATTCATGTTTATTTAATTCATTTATTTGTTCATTTTCTATTGTTTTTGTTAGTTTTAAAACTATTTTGTATCGCTATCCTAGAGTAAATTTTATCTTGTAATCACAGTTATTTGCTATTTCTCTTCTACAGTTTAATAGATGTTGGGGTTCTTTAAAGTATAGGATAGCAAATTTTTCATGAAGGCATAATCTACACACACACACACACACACACACACACACACATATATATATATATATATATATATATATATATATACATATATATATAGATAGATAGATATATTAAATCCCCGAAACAGTGTTTCATGGTAAACAACCGATGATCCCTTAAATTACCATTGGTACTATAGTGAATTCAAGAGAACAAGTTGATGCAGTGACTGCAGGTGATTAAATGACTTACTGACTAAATAGTTTTCCAACGAATGATAAAAAATATAAAATTAAATCAGTTTATTTTAAATAGTTTTAAAGGTTAAAATCTTCCAAAACTATGATAGAATAGCGGCATGATTTATTTTTCCTTCAATCAATATAAGATTCTAATTCGCGTTATGATTTAATATATTCTTCCTTTTATGGTTTAAGACTGCAATTTTAAACAAATTGGATTTATTGCGTTTTGCATTCTAACTCCTCATATGTAATTAATACGGGTGCGAGAAACACAGATCCGCTTTAAGTTATTTATTTTTCAAACACTCAAAGGAAATCATAATTGCACACGATAACTTCATTTTAATCTGCTTCAGTGAGTAAGGGAAGATGTCTCCAATTTAATAGTTTTCTTTGCGGAATAAATTCTTTAATAAAAAAAATCAAGAGAAATAAAATATATTTGTGCTAATAACATAGTGGAATAAAACACGATAAATGAGTTCGAATCAAGTATCAATACGTCAGATCGATTGCTATTTGGATCTTATTTTGAAAATCTAGCAAGACAATATAATATATACATATGGCAATGATTACACCTTTACAGAAGAAGGCTATTATTACAATATTACAATGTCCGATTTAGGGCCTTAAGATGGCTCAACAGCTATCATTTTGTTGCGGCCGTAGCGTGAGGCCACCTGCTTCTATTTGGGCATAACTATGTTATTCGGTGTGTCCCTTGCTGCCGTCGGAACTCATGTGGCTGAGTATGCTAACTCTCAACAGACAAGTGATGCCACGTGAATCACAGATCTTATCGGCTTCAAATGTGTCTGGGAAATTGTGTGACGACACAATAAGTTTCTGTCTCTCTTTTTTTCTATCTCTCTCTCTTTCTATCTCTCTCTATCGCTCTCTCTCTATATATATCTCTTTCTATTTCTCTCTCTCTATCTATCTATCTATCTATCTATCTATCTATCTGGATCATAGTAAGGGAACCAGCACGTTGTAGATTGAGTCGCAAAGTAGACCAAGACAAAGAACAACTTTTTCGTGTTGTCACATTTATTTCCTCATTCTCCCGCGACGCTTGACTTCTCGTTACGGCTGTGACGTCATCCACATGATCGTCCTGAACATGCTCTTGGTCGTGTTCTTGAACGTGCTAGACGTGATCTTTTTCTATACACGTCCGCGCTTGTTACATATCTATCTACTATTATATAAAAGGAACTTTGTCTGTGTGTCTGAGTTCGTTCCCTATGAACTATGAAACACTGGGCCGATTTTTTTTTAAATTCCACACAAAGGTAATTTATGTGGGTGGCAGCGTTCTTAGATATGCTTCGTATCAAAATATCTTCGATAACTAGTGATAATCGAAAAATTCCGATGAAAGAAAGAAAGGCGATTTTGACTAAAGTTGACGCCTTATACAACCTAACATCACAAGTGCATTTCAGAGTTTTTTTTCACCGCACAAACAAGAAAAAATCAACTGTAGGTTCTTTGATATGACTGGGGTACGTTCGAAACTAATGTTTCTGTTCAAAGCACAACTGAACCATGATACTTGACTTTTGCATTTTAAACTTTAATTCAAGCAATTATATGAAATTGTTTTATAAGATTAACAGTGGGTTTTCTACTGTGCAATGTAAACTACATGGACTAAGTCACTGCGGGGAGGCATGTGAAGCTTTATCCTGTACACTACAGAGGGCCCCCGACTAGAGCATGGAATTAATCGATTAGATTAAATAATAAGCGATGTAACTGATTTCGATGACAATAAAATATGGGAGTGTGAAACATTCGTTTATCATTATTTAATCCCGGGCAACGTTGAGTTTCCCTCCTAGTATATATATATATATATATATATATATATATATATATATATATATATATATATATATATATATAGAGAGAGAGAGAGAGAGAGAGAGAGAGAAATAGATAGATAAATAATTTGTCAATTAAAAATGTATGATAATTTATGACAACTTTCTATTTTTTTTCTTTTGTAGAACTACAGTATGCATAAAACGGCGAATGGTTGACTGAATCTTACGCAAGTGTCGAAAATTTAATTCCGACCGTAATAGGGCTGGATGATGCGAGATGGGGCCGGTTTAAAGGTCGCAAAATGATCGCTATTTCGCGGCCCCAACTCGAGAGTCAGTTAATCGCTAGTTGAAAAAATAGGTCGCATTGACTCTCTGGTGAGATGTTGGACTAGCCCCGAAAGAAATCAACGATCCCCTCATTCTGCAGAGGCCCTCGTTCGCAGCATACCCCCACACCACGCCCAGACTTGGAAAGGTGCATGTACATTGGCAAGCAACGGGTAACATATAAAGTGCTCACCGAGGTACTGCTAGCAATCTACCTTGTCACGTAACACTTTAGACGCAGTATAAGAAACCGACTGGTAAACAGGGAACACCGCAGAACACGGACGACATTTGCAATCCTTAGAACTCTCTCGAATGAAGTGGCGACGACCAAATGACGACCATCTTACCCAAGGCATGTTCAATATATAACCAAGGGCCAGCCACCCACCACTTCCTCCCACAACAACGTAAAATGACAGAGTCAAAAACGCCTCAGGGTAGAACCGACCTTCTTGGATCTCCACACCTCTTCCAGGCATTGGAGCCTCCCTTATTTTTTCCACACAATATTCAGCGAAACGAATGCATCGACGTTTGAAAGAGTGAGAAATTATTTGAAAGGTAGCTTGTGCAGCTATTAGCAGAATACCTAAATAATATTACTATCGAAATTTCTCTTATTCGCAAACCCATATTCTATATATTCTCGTTTTACGGTTTGCATACCATTCTTTATTATTCGCCTAATTAATGCAAACGATTATTGGTCATTTTCATCAAAAGTTGTCACTTTGATTAAACCTTTCTCTCCGAGAATAGTCTCGATTTTTTCTCGAGCGATAATTGAAGTTTCTTTCGGGGATAGAAATCCTCTCATTATTAGATGGTATGTAATGGGGTCCTAACACTGCGGGAGAGCAGTAATTGGCTAGTAGATATACACGTATTGGCAATCTAAATATTTATATATGTCAAAATAAGTTTTTTAACTGCCGGGTCACTAGGGGTAAATAGCTGGTGGTCGGCAGATGCATGGAAGTTTGTGCTGACAGGTAAGGGTTATGAAAAGTCACACTTAGAAGTTAATGAGTACAGGTACCTCCAGCAGAATTCCGATTCGTGAAAACGAGAGTTGACAAGATCATGTTTTCTGGGGTGAGATTTCGAGAGTTAAACCTGTTCTTAAGAGCGAGAAGAGCACATAGTGTTTTAAGATGTAGTCACCAAATTATAAAAACCTAAGATTAAGAGCGAGCGAGGAGCATTTGGCGATGCGTTTGGGGTCCGCTGTGTTGAAGTCCAATAAACTCAACTGTATTCAAAATCACTGAATGACTCGTCGTTTCGATTATATCTCGTTATGAAAAAAGATCCATTTGCAGAGAGAGAATCTGTTGTTGTTGTTGTTGTTGTTGCTGTTGTTGTTGTTGTTGTTGAGCGTCATTAATTACTTTTTCATCCATCCGAATTAGAAAATAGTTGTTGTAAAAATTTTTGTGGAACGAACTAGCACACGCAGATTGTCAGTCCCCGTTGTTAACCATTTCCCTACTGTCTCCTACGCGTTGTTACTGCAGAGGTGTTCACCCTGATGGGATTGAGCTGACTTTTTCCTTGGCCACCACCATATTTAGAACCATGAAGGCCATACACAGCGGTTTTTTATCACTGTCACACAACATTACACCGTCGAATATCCTCCATCTGTCGACCTGAGAGCTCAGCACAGTCCTACTTGATGATTGCTGCTCAGGTTTTCAGCCATCCATTAATACGATTGCTCCATCTCTGCTGATAACAAGAGAGGATTACATTGTGAAATAATACTCCTTTTTTTGCATGTGAGTTACCACTTATAATATAATGATAGATTGAAAGTCCCAACGACAGTCACTCGAAAAAAAACAAAAAAACAATGTAAGCGTGACACACAAAATCACACACACGCTATCGCATTAATATATAGATAAATATTTTAAGATATGAAGCACTTGAAGTATAAAACTTTTTCCAAAATAGCTGAAATATCTCCAAAAAGGGTTGATATACCGTAAAAGAAAACAACCAAACTCTATCTGAAATACAAAATTCGTATATGATATTGACGTTTCAAACCTTTATTTTTAATTGGATATTCGTCCGCCCACGCTGCGTATAATCTGCAATTGTAATTTCCTTTCCTTCAAGAGAAAATAATCGAAGGATTAACGTTGATTCAAACAATTACTAAGATGCTTCCCTCCCAGAATGAGATCAATATTGTCATCCTCAGAACGTCGTGTGTGCTTTTTGCGGATTTTCTGTTTGAATCACGTTTTATGATCGAGAAATATCTGTATATCTCTGCTTGTAGGGATTTCCGATAATCTTCAATTTATTGACGATAACACCAGATATCAAGAGGTCGTTTGGTTTGATTCAGACGAGCATTCCATATATGAAGAATGATTTGTTATCTAATGCTTTGAAAGATTTTAATCGGGAAGCATATATGCATAAAATGCAGCACACGTTCACATCTCATTACAGACGTTTAAGTTATCATTAATAGCAGCCGCGAACGTAATGTTTAGGAATATCAACTGACAATTCGGCGGTCGAGTTTCAAACATAGCTTTAGGTAGTTGATAATCTAGCCGCATTAATGAGCTGTGATACAGAAAAACAGTACTGTACATATATAAGCCTGACAAACCCTAGCGTTGATAACGCGGAATATTCTGTGTAGCTTAATTGCCATATATATTTGTATAACTTACTACCTAGCTCTACCTATGTATTGAGCACTGGTGAAGTAATACTTTAACTTTACGCATAAAATAATACTTTCGTATATTAATTTATGTGATTAAATGAAGTAGTCATATATATATATATATATATATATATATATATATACACATATATATATATGTGTGTGTGCGTATGTGTACGTGTGTGTGTGTATATGTGTGTGTGTGTTTGAATACGCATTAGGAGAATGTCTCCAAAGAAAGCATATATATTATCATGACCCGTACCACCATTTCCCGGCGTCTCGCACACAACCTGTCCTCTCCCCTAAGCGAAATCTATTAACACTTAACTGCACATAAGACATCCAAGAAAGAATTTCGAAAAGCCCTTACAAAAAGCACAACCATCCTGGCCGTCTCATTGCGGCATGCGCCTACTCATCCTCGGGGCATTGTTCATTCGAGCAAAAAAAAAACAAAAAAAACGGCCGGGTTTTTGATGGGAACTGCGTACTTAAATGTTCATCATCTGATCAATCAATTTACTGATGAACATTCACCATACCAGGGTATCTGAAGATGACCTATGTGAGTTGAAAACTTAGTATGTTTGGCGAATTTTTCTACATTCTCGCGGAAAACCCGAGAAAGTTAGCCCACCATATTGAAAAAAGATTGACAAAATGAATATGCAAAGCTTAGCGCTGATATTCAACCAGACTTGTATGAATGAAAGAATGCTGCCCAAGTATATATATATATATATATATATATATATATATATATATATATATATATATATATATAAATTACCTGTCCTTCCTTTTTTTAAAAGATGGAATCGCCCGATGATCGAAGACAAGATGCATGCAATCAAGCAAGCAATGTCAACAGAGTTTTAAAATTATATACATATATGCAGATATATACCTAATACACACACACACACAAACACACACACATAAATATATTTCTGCATATATATACATATATATATATATATATATATATATACATATATATATACTCCCGATGTTACAATTTACCCCTAAAATAATATGTACATTTTACTTACCTTGTTATCCAGAATATATATTCTAAGAATCATTATGATACGTTCAGATGTAAGTAGAAACATAATATATCGATACTTACACATACCTAACTTTATGTAAAGAAAGATACGCAAAAGTTTAAGAAAGTGAACAAAATCAACTTAAAAGTTAGATGAGATTAAGTCATAAAAATATTATTCAGTGCCCATAATATTCTTAAACACTGCAGTTAAACTTTTAATAAGCAAATCGGTTTAAACAAGATTTGAGACAAACAGACATTTTTTATATTCAATCTGATTCGGAGATCAGTTTTAAATTTCATTTGTTTTGCTATTTTGTTGAATGATACTAAAGTGATACGACTCATGCGTTTTAGAGAATGTAGAATAGTACACGTAGGAATGCATATATAGATAAAATAAGCAACAAATAAATCCAACTCAATAACTGTGGAAAGAAAATATATTGAAGAGAACGAAAATATAACAAATAAAGAGTGTGAGTATACGTCAATCCGACTACCATACTATCGAGAGAAATATTGCTTCAAGCTTTATCATCAGTAGTAGAGTACATCATAATGTGCAGGGTGAACATAGCTAATTCTCTCTCATACATACACACACACGCATAGAAGATGTATCGAGACACAGGAATGGGTATGTTTTATCTGGCATAATGATGATTCATTAAAATTGTGGGGTCTGCGTGGTCCACAAAGTATGGAAATAAAAAATTAAAAAAAAAAAAAAGTTTACAAGTGTTTTTGATATAGATGTACATAAGAATACTTTGATAAGTATGTTTTAACTTAAATCGGGTTGGTATAATAAAATTGTGAGGGTCTGCGTTCGCGTCTGGCCTCCATAGAATGGAAATAGGCACAAACTTTAATAAAGACTTTTCATATCTATCTGCGTAAGTATACTTTGATAATTATGTTTCAGTTTGAAGAAATATGGTATAATAAAATTATGGAGTGTTCGTTCGCGCCTGACCTCCATAGAATGGAAATATGTCACAAAGTTTAACAAGATTTTTTAATATAGATTCACAGAATATTGTGATAAGTGTTTCAGTGTGAACAGGTGTGGTAATAAATTATGGGGTTTATCTATTTTATTTTTACTTTCATCATATTTTGCTTTGGTTTTGGTACCCCCAAATTCGAAGCTATCTCTTTACAACCCTTCGTTTTCATAACCTATCATACTTTCATAAATCAGAGTCCATTGTCTGTATGCTGTTTTTGAATCCAGTCAACGACGGGTACTTTTGCTAGTATATATATATATATATATATATATATATATATGGACATATATCAGTTGTCTAAGAGGTAAGACTTATTAAACTTAACCAAGCAATCGCACAGTGACTGAATAAAATACAATCTATATCTATATATAATCAGGAACCGAGCCATAATGTGATTAATACTTATTTGGTGCAGTGACCAGGAGTACTCCCTGTAACAAGATAATATTACAAAATATTTTTATACAAATAATAGGAGCGTTCTGTGTATCTAGTGACATTAAGATCATATTTAGAGAAGATTAATTGTCACCATTTATGGGTTATTCTGCAATTCATTGGGTAAAGTAAGTGGATTTCGAGAGAGGGAAGTGTTGGTCACTGGTAGGTATTTAAGATATAAAATGCTAGAAAGGAAGGTCTAAACCTGAGAAACATACATCGATTCACTTTCCTCAACTCTTATTCTCTTTTTTCGTCTTGAGGTAATGTTTTATAGTGTAATAAAAATACGAAAATAGTTCAAATTTAAAATTCTATAAACTATTAAGAAGTTAAGGTTTCGCACTGGAAAAAAGTATAAATTAGGTAATTAATCATAATCACCATATCCAAGAGAATTGATGGTGGGCACATCAAGTAATAGTAATGCGATATGAAACTGCAGCTATGTTTTTGAAGTTTTGAGATACAAGGTGATTATTATTTGGATTCTTGAGACTACTATTCTCTTCTGTAGTATTATTTTTACAACGTTTCGGCCGATGTGACCTCCAAACTTTTCAGGTGTACCTTGTCGAACTTGGGAATCTTTCTGTGGAACGGAACATATACTCTCATTCTGTCAGTCATCACCGGTAACCAACCAATTACATAGTGACTAAATAAAATACAATCTACATCTATATATAATGAGGAACCGAGCCATAATATGATTAATATTTATTTGGTACAGTGACCAGGAGTACTCTTTGTGACAAGAGCATCATCTTTAGTAATTAGCAATTGTATTATTTCTATCGCCCGTACTAGGACTCTAATCTTTAACTCTCAGACGTAAATTTTGCTAAGTACATTATCCAAAAGAAAGTCGGAGGTTACATCAGCGAAAAAGGTTTGAAAATAACACATAAAACGAGCACAGATATCTTAGTTGTTCGGAAGATTGTTTAAGTATGTCGTACTCTTGTTCTCTCCTTACTACTCCATTACTCCCGCTCATATCCACATGAAAAAAATACGAATCTGTAGTAAAGTTGATTAGACGCCTAACTGATATGTATAGCACGTGTAAGAGGTCTGCATGTCTTATTTCGGAGTTTTTCGTTTTCTAAACTTCTTGTTCAAATGTCAAGGTCAAGATCACGAAAAAGTGACCCCAATTTTGTGATTTTCTTCAGCGTAGTCTTGATAATTAATCTCTGTTGTGGCTAATGAATTGCTCCATTTTATACGACCTTTACATTGCGCTTTGCTCATGACATTGAAACGGGTTCGAGCCTGCTTGATACCACTTATTATTATTATTATTATTTTTTTTTTTTGCTAAAGACACACCTTCAAACACCTGGGCAACGCCGGGCTCCCAGGCTAGTTATTTATAAATGCAAGATATGTACCTATTTTCATCAAACATTATTTGCCAAACTGTATATAGTTTGAATGTAATCTATTCGTGACTATTCGAACTGATGTGGACCGAGACAGCTTTTGTAAATCTTAAAAATAGTTTCTGACATCGTCTATTTCCAGAACCGAAAAGTAGCATAACGTAGCCGAGCGCAGTAATGTGCCGTTGAAAATGACGCTGATTTAATAAAACCTATTTTTATCCGATGCTTAAGCCCGACATTACCAACTGCATTTAAATCTGTAAAAGAAAAAAAACAAAAACTTTCAGACATCTACAAACTAAGTATATCTGTGCCTCCCTCTCTCTTTCTCTCTCTCACACATAGACATGCAGATACGTATATAAAGAGTAGTACAGTTGAACCCCGGAACACAGTATTAAAAATTAGTAACAAAATACAGTATGGTATATAATACACATGTATATAATCAAATAATATTATAAACTAGCATGGGTGCGCGACGTTGCCCGGGTATTTGGAGATGTATGTTGAGCAAAAAAATAAAAATGGTCAATTTTTTTAAAAATTTGACCCCTATTATGACCCCTGAACATTTATTGTTTTGGGCTCAAATCAAATTATTAAGTTAGATATATATCAAATGAACCTATATCTAAAATTTCAAGTGTTTAGACCCAAAATTGTCGGAGGAGTTTGGTAGAGTTCTCAAAGGTCAAATCGTTGAACTTTGACCCCTTAACAGCTTAACTTCTGGCGGAAAACTGATCACATCGATTTTCCCAAATCTCAGTACCCTGTATATCAAATTTCGAGTCTGTAGACTAAAAATTGACAGAGTTATTGCGTAGGGAAATGTACACACATACACACAGATACACAGATACATACACAGACACACAGACAGACACTTTCACTTTTATAGATATATAGATAACACTAGTTAGGAAGGACAGATACCGTAACCAAGGGCCGGAAAAACATCGCAATCCACATCGTAGCTCGAATAACCGTATCATAGGGGAACCGTATCCTGGGGGTCTATTGTATGCGAATATATGTATAGAGCAAGTAAGTTTCACAGTAAAGTTAAAGTGTCATTCCCGCGCGAAATACCCTGATGATTTCTTACAGAAATGAAACATAAACTTTTCTACTCAGCTCAACTGTTGTATATATATATATATGCATATAGTAAGTTATAAAATGTATATGGCGATTAAGCTACACTGAATATTCCGCGTTTCATCCACTTTAGGATTCTTCAGGCTTATGCGCGAATTCTGTGGTTGTTTGTCGTTTTTATATGCTCATCTTCTATTGAAATTTTAGTTAGCCAATCAGCTTTCTAGTATCCACCGCGCCCTTCCTATCAGCCAATGAGAATGCATTTATCGGACAAAGGCCTATTTGACCTCTGGTTGACTGAATATTTACCGCAGAATATTCAGTGTAGCTTAATCGCCATATACATTTTATAACTTACTAACTAGCTCTACCTACGTATTGAGGACTTTTGAAGTAAATACTTAAAGTTTACACATAAATCTATACTTTCGTATATTAATTTATGTGAGTAAATTAAGTAGTTATATATATATATATATATGCATATATATATATATATATATATATTTGTACTCATCCACATACAGTACTGTTCAGCTATATAACAGCTCATCAGTGCGGCTAGACTAACACCTCTCCCAAGCCGAGGATTGAACCTAGAACCATTGCGTTGACCGTCAGCAGTTCTACCCATCGAGCCACAGAAGCGGCGCCCATAAATAACCTCAACAAGCATTCGTCCACAACGTTTATAGTGCTTAAACCGCTTATTTACAAACGAACAGCAAGCCTCGCATTTTTCAGCCAATTAAGTAGAGGGTGAGATTATTTACGACAGTGCTCTACCCAAAGACGGGGGCTTAAAATATATTTGTGGACATCAACATACAGTATTGTTTCGTTGTATCACAACTCATCAGTGCGGCTAGACTAGCACCTGTCCCAAGCCGAGAATTGAACCTAGAACTATCGCGTTGACAGTCGGCAGCTCTCTCTACATATTATTCTATTCTGTCTACCGTTATATAAAAGTCACTTGGTGTTTGTATGAGTTCCTTCCTCATAGGTTCAGAAGCGGCTGAACCTATCTTTTGCAAATTTCACACAAAGGTCATTTATATATCAGAGTACGTCAGAAGCATAAGACGACAAGTAATACCTCGACTCCGTTGTAACAACGACGTTTATATCCGGGTACTTTCTCAAAGAAAACCTGATCGTCAGTCGGTTTACACGTTCTTTTTATAGTATTCTTCCTTTTTCCTTACGGTGACGTCACTTCACACACGGCTATGCATTTTAATACAGCCGCAATACACGCATCCGCGCTCTGTTACAAAGGTTCGCCCACATACAGCGAGTGTTATTACCAACTTGTCACGTGGTTACACTGTATACGCCATGCTTCAATTTTATCTTATTGTTAAGAATTAAATTACAATGTAAATCTAAAATATTAAAATCTATCTATTCTATCTACTATTATATAAAAGTCATTTTGTGTGCGTGCACGCGCGCGTGTGTGTGTGATTTCCTTTCTCATAGATTCCGAAACGGCTGAGCCTATCTTCTGCAAATTTCACACAAAACTAATTCATATATCTGGCAGTGTTCTTAGATATGTTTTCTTAAAAAAAAATTTTTACCGCGTAATATTTTACTTTACACTCGCCGAGATAATTCTCCGCAATTCAGGAGAGATTCACTTCTCAGCAATTCATTTCTTCTTAAAGATAACAGAACTATTGTCATCTGGTAATATACGTAAATGCTACAGATCCAATGGTCTCTTGTTCAAGACCGGGTGTACCTCATCATTTTATTTTAACTGTTTTCTTATTAATCAGTTCAATATACGACAAAAGAAGAAATACCATTAAAAATCGCCGCAAATCATTTCTTCGTTTGCATATTTTACAAGTGAATATTAATCAGAAGTGACTTTTCCCAAACATTTATCGTCACACCCAAATATCATCTTTTATCGTCAAAGCCAAATATCAGCTGACGTGATATTGTAAACAAACACAGACGGAACTTGATGAACAACATTATCATTAACATTTTAATTTTTTTCTTTTTTGCTAATTAGTCAACTGGGCAAATTATTTCTCGTAATTTATAATAATTAATAGAGGATAAATTCTATAATACATTCGCAATCAGAATGAATTAAAATGTCATGTTTAAGCGTATTGTACGATCGGATAACGCCCGGTGTCCAGCTAGTGTGTATATATATATATATATATATATATGTATATATATATATATATATATATATATATATATATATATATATATATATATAGTAAGTTATAAAATATATATGGCGATTAAGCTACACTGAATATTCCGTGTAGCTTAATCGCCATATATATTTTATAACTTACTAACTAGCTCTACCTACGTATTGAGCACTTTTGACATAAATACTTAAAGTTTATGCATAAATTTATACTTTCGTATATTAATTTTATGTGAGTATATATATATATATATATATATATATATATATATATATATATATATATTAGTGATGGGACGATTCCAATATATTTCCCGATTCCGATATAATTATCGATTCCATACTAAATTCCCGATTCCGATAAAATTACAGATTTCGATTCCAATTTGTTATAAATCACTTAATATTTAACTATAGAGTCGTTATTTTGCCCGATTTCCGTAAAAAAACACACACACACATCATAAATATTCAGATATTTTCGTAAACAGAAAATTACAGTTGTGGAGGATGATTTACTGGTATTTTAAAATCAATAAATATTTATTATTTTATCATTATTACCAGCAATGGAGGATTTTACTTAAAACAAAATAAAAAGAAAGACAATTAAAAGAATCGTTTTGACATCGGAAAATAAACACCATTTTTTTTTTTATTCGGATACCGATTCTGACACCCCAAAATTTTCCGATCTTTCTGATTCCCAATTCCAATTGCGATTAATCGTCCCAACACTAATATATATATATATATATATATATATATATATATATATATATATATATATATATATATATATATTTATAAAATTGGTTGAGAGATTCCAACGAGAGAAAAATGTATATCTAAATAAGAAAGGTCACCAGCAATTGCTATGTATTTTTAACATTATTTTATTATTTCGTCTTTTGATTTTTCATATAAAAATGTATCATATTTAGATCATTGTAATAATGTTTTGAAATCATTGAAATAGTTTTTTACGCGTTTCAGACGTTCTGTGTAGCGTCCTCTTCAGAAATTATTAAAATCGTAAAATAATTAAAATATATTTAAAATGTGTTCAGAATGTATAAAAGCATTTTCGCAGTCCATTTTGGTTACATGTTTCCCCAGACAGACATTTCATCCGCTCGGGAAACATGTAACCAAAATGGACTGCGAATATATTTTAATTATTTTATACTTTGAATAATTTCTGAAGAGGACGCTACAGAGAACGTCTGAAACGCGTAAAAACTAATTCAATGATTTCAAAACATTATTACAATGATCTAAATATGATACCTTTTTATATAAAAAAAACAAAAGACCAAATAATAGAATAATGTTAAAAAATACATAGCAATTGTTGGTGACCTTTCTTATTTAAATATATATATATATATATATATATATATATATATATATATATATATGTATATATATATATATATCTATATATCTATATATGCATATGAAATAGTAATATATGCACATGGCAACTCACACATATATATCATTTATTTATTTATTTATTTTCATTGCAATTCTTGAACAAATTCAATTATTTATACGGAAACGCCTTGCCAATGTGATATTCCCAGACGAGGAGCTGCATGTATTTTTAAAACATAGGAAACACATGAAACACGTGTCCGTAGAAAAGTATATACACGAATTAAAAATAAAAATGTGAGAAATCGAAAAGCTTTACGTTTCACCCACTTTTTCCAGGGCTTTATCAAGCGCGAAATAAATTGCACATAACGATTATATTTATAATTTGGGGAATATATACAATGACATTGCAGATTTAAATTTCTATAGAGAGGATATATATATATATATATATATATATATATATATATATATATTGAGTAAAACGATTCATAATTTTGAATTAAAAATCAGTTTCAAAAGGAAAACAATGAAAATCAAATATCTATACCTATCGAGCTTATTATATATCTACAGTAAAATTAGCACGGTTTTCTTTTAATAGTAATAATACATTTATTAGTACATTAAAATAAACTCTGCTCTGTAGACTCCAGGTCTAATTTCCTCCAATATATATATATATATATATATATATATATAATATAAAGCTGAACGCCTGTGTGTGTGTGTGTGTGTGTGTGTGTGTGTGTGTGTGTGTGTGTGTGTGTGGTCACGAATAGGCTCCTATATGGTTGACTATTTTAAAAAACTGATTACATATAATGATAGAAGATGTTTGATCTGGGAGAACGGTGGTTCATAAAAATTGTGGGGTCTGCGTTCGAGCCTGGCCACCAAAGTATGGAAATAAAAAATGAAAAAAGACCCCAACTTTTACAAGGGGTTTTGATATAGATGTACATAAGAATACTTTGATAAGTATGTTTGAACTTGAATAGAGATGATATAATAAAATTGTGGGGTCTGCGTTCGCGCCTGTACTCCATGGAAATATGGCACAAACTTTAACAAAGATTTTTCATATCTATTTGCGTAAGTATACTTTGATAATTATGTTTCAGTCTGAAGAAATATGGTATAATAAAATTATTGGGTGTTCGTTCGCGCCTGACCTCCATAGAATTGAAATACGTCACAAAGTTTAAGAAAGTTTTTTAAAACGGGTGAGAGTCCACAATAACACCTTAACTTTAATCTTAATTCACGTTAGCTTTTATTTCTTTTTTTGAGTTGAATCATATTGTGTCGAATAAATTCACCTCATAAATTCATGTTCTTATTAAAGTGAAAGCAAAAAAAAAAAAAAAAATAAATAAATAAAAAGTCTGAACTTTAGACAATTCTCGACACACATTTTTTATAACTCTGTTTTTTCCTTCTCCACTTGCACGTGGCACTCTTTCGAAAATAGATAAATAATAAAAAATAAAAACGTTACTTGTTATCGTGTCAAAAGAAGGAAAAATACTGCTCACGTGATTACGTGTCTTTTTAAAAACATTTACATAACCTTTTTATTCTTATTTATATATCTGTTTAAGCTTTTTTGTCAGTGTACTAGAAGGAATTCAGTTGATTACAACCCTTTCTGCGTGTTCATTACATTACAATAGTACAACCCTGAATCCGACGGCACAATACTATACCGTTCAATACTGTAAAACTGAAACGAAGCTGTTCTGCTTGAAAAGGGCGCCATTTTCTTCTTATTCATATTTATATCGATTCTTTGCTTTAAAAAAACTAAAGTAATTACGTGTTTACTTTTTTAATATCCCATTTTGCTGTTTCGGATTATTTTACTAAAGTAAGTAAAGCTTCATTATTTTTCCAAACTGTTTTTGTTTCTTTGTTTTTCGATATTGCAATAATCATTATCCCTGAGTGGCTTCTGGGCCTTGATAAGTGGTGACCACCGTGTAAAAAAAATATATATTTCGTCGATATTATTTAGCAAGAGTGTTTAGCAGAAAAACCAACAAACTACTACCCGAAAAAATAAATATACAAGAAATAAATGTTACCATAGTCAATAAAAGTTCAGTTCTTGTTTTGTTTTTGTTTTGAAATAGTTTTTAATGCTCTTTACTTGAAATAATTTCAGCGAACCGAAATTAAAACGAAATTTGAAGCGATAACTACTTAGATTAATTTTTATATAAACTACACATGCCATAATCGAATATTCCTCAAGCACAAAATAACGGAAAACATTAAAATATGTTTCTAAATATTCCTTACGTTGAAGGAACTCTCTTAAAGTGTTAACACAGAATGCTCAGGTGCCCCTCCTTCAAATTGAAAACGGGGCTCTCCATTTCAAAGTCGCTGCGATTTTGATTTTTATGTTAACCGGTTCGTGAATTAAAAAAAAAATTTACAAACTACTTAAAAATACAAACGAATGAACTTTTCTACCATAAAAGTAATTGTATTGACTATGTTAACATTTATTTCTTGTATATTTATATTATTATATATACAACATTTTCTCTTTGTAAGGAAACATCATTTTATTGGTCACTCTTGGCTACGAATGGAAACAAAGTTGATATAAAAAATATATTTTCGCGAAAATTATCTTAACTTTCATCATAGTTTGCTTAGGGTAAAATTTTTGAATATCAAAACCTATCTCTTTACAACCCCCTCCTTTTCATATCTATTTGCGTAAGTATACTTTCATAATTATGTTTCAGTTGAAGAAATATGGTATAATAAAATTATTGGTGTTCGTTCGCGCCTGACCTCCATAGAATGGAAATATGTCACAAAGTTTAAGAAGTTTTTTAAAAGGGGCGAGGGTCCACAATAGCACCTTAACTTTAATCTTAATTTACGTTAGCTTTATTTATTTATTTTGAGTTGAATCATATTGTGTCGAATAAATTCACCTCATAAATTCACGTTCTTATTTAAAGTGAAAGCAAAAAAAAAATGTCGAAACTTATATATAAAACTATTTAATAATATATATTTTTTTAGTTATTACTCACATGGGGATAGGTTTCATCTTAATGGAATCATCAGTGAAAATTGATAACTAGTCGTGCGGTTCGAACTCCGCGAATCACTTTTAACTCAAATCCAAACGTTCTAACCAAGAGGTCGATTTCAAATGCTATGCAGCAAGCAAAAACGAACAAACAAACGAACAAACAAACGAACAAACCATATGTCATATAAAGTGGAAAATATAGTTCATCGTCTTAACAGGACAGGCATAATTTAATTGATTATGTATTAATTTAATCTTCAATCAGTGCATTGTGTCAATTGAAATTAAAAACAATATATGTGATATTGCACAAGTAATTGAGCAATTGGGAAATTTGAAATAATACATCATATGTAAAGAAGAAGAGATAGGTAGATAGATAGATAGATAGAGAGAGAGAGAGAGAGAGAGAGAGAGAGAGAGAGATCAGAGAGAAATATGAAAGTTAAAGATGAGAGAGAGATGAGGGGATAGAGATGAGAGAGATGAGGGGATAGAGATGAGAGAGAGATGATAGAAATGAGAGAGAAAGATGAAAGATAGAGATGAGAGAGAGAGAGAGAGAGAGAGCTGAGGGGATACGGATGAGAGAGATGAGGAAATATAGATAAGGGAGAAAAACAGAAATTAATAAATCTAGATCTCTATCTCTACTGTTATATAAAAATCACTTTGTGTGTGAGTTCCCTTCTCATATGTTCCGAAACGGCTGAGCCTATCTTTTGCAAATTTCATATAAAGCTCATTTATATTTCTGGCAGTGTTCTTAGATATGTTTTGTACAGAAATTCATCCGATAAGTATCGAAAATCGAAAAAATCCGTTCTTAAAAATTGCTTTTATCTCTTATAAATAAACAATAAATTTAACAAGAGAATATTTTACGTTACACCGGCAAGGGAGATAAAATTACAGCAAATAATTTCTTCCTAAAAAAACAAACAAAAAAAAACAACAGATTTATTATAATCTGGAAATATAGCTGAGTAGTAGAGAATTCGATTACAGATCGAATGATCCTCTTTTCAAGCCCGGGTGTACCTCACCATTTTATTTTAATTCTTTCTTATTTATGAAAAAAGTATAGGTACTATTTAAAATCGCTGCAAATCATTTCTTCTTTTGAATAGTTTAAAACTAAATATTTATCCGAAGTGACTTTTCCAGGGTATTCATCGTCAACTCCAAATATCAGCTGACGTGATATTGTAAACAAATCTAGATTAATTTGATGAACGACGTTATCATTATTATTTTTTATTCAAAAGCTTTTTTTGTGGATTAGTCTAACGGGTATATTATTCCTCGTGATATATAATGATCAATAGAGGATTGATTCTATAATAATGCGTGCGCAATTTTGCATAAATTAAAATATCATGTTTAAGCGTATTGTACGACCGGGCAACGCCGGGTTGCCAATAAATTGCAAAAATAAATATTTGCTTACCGTGAAATGAAATCAAAAGCTTCATAATATGAACCTTTAAATAAGTAAAAAAAAAAAAAGTCCAGAAAGTAAGAAATATTTAAAAACGTACTATAATTTTATAGGGTGTTAACGTCGGGTAAACCAGCTAGTATTTAATAAATTCTGGCACAATCTAATTTTGCATTCTGTCATTTGCGTTATTCTTAATCATCGTTAGGCTGTAAGTTGTATCGGGTCATAGAAAGTTCGGGATTTTTCATTTTGCGTAATGACTCGGGAACAACTCATCCCTCCGTCTTGGTTTCAGTCGTTTTTTCATCTCGAATGGTTTATATTTTCTTCTTTCCATCCAGAACTGTCCTCCGTCCTGATTGGCTAAAACCTCTGATTGTATAGAGAGAAAGGAAGGAAGGAAGAAAGGAGGGAAAAGGGAATGATAGAGAGAAAGAGAAATGGCGAGAGTATACTGTAATGGTAGTAGTAGTAGTAGTAGTAGTAGTCTTGGCTTCACTACAAGGCTTAGCAAAACATGTTTTGCTTTTCTTTGTTTTTGTTGTTGTACAGGACAACGGTAAAGTTTGCTATCAAAATTTCCCTCATCATTATCAAACGTTTATTTTTTCATTCCTTTTCTATTATTCCACTATTCCTTTATTCTTTTATTTTTTATTCTTTTATACATTTTTTTTTCTAGAATGTCTTTATATTTTTTACTTCCTTATCTGGTATTCCCTTTTTTTTCATTTCTTTTATTTCTTTGTTCATTTATTCTTGTATTCTTTTCTTTCTTTCACGTTCCACAATCTTCAAAGACATTTGTTATTGGGTTTCAACAATTTAATGGCGTCTCCACCAATTACGATGGAAACAACCACGACATTATCACGTTCGTCTTTCCCTTTTAATGTTCATTAATTTTTTTTTTTTTTTTTTTTTTTTTAAGAATCCTTATTTAGGAGATTTTTCATTTAATAATTCCTATAAAAATATATTTATAAATTGGCCCCGACGCAAAGAATTATCTTAATTTTGCTCAGAGAAAGGTCGCATTGACCGATTCCCATTATAAAACCCATTAAACAATTCGGATATAATTTATTTATTTAGATACTAGAATCCTTAACTGGCGCTGCTCGGGATTGGTTTTACTTTAATTAAAAATGTGACTTAAATATTATTATTATTATTATTATTATTATTATTATTATTATTATTATTATTATTATCATCATCATCATCATCATCATCATTATTATTATCATTATCATTATTATCTTTATTAATAATAATAATAATAATAATAATAATAATAATAATAATAATAATAATAATAATAATAATAATAATAAATTACGTCTTTAAAAAAGCCATCGAAGACTCAAATCGAGGAAGAGACTGGCTTTATTTATTTACTAAATTTTTTTATTATTTTGCTTTTGCCGGGGATGGGGCATCCTATAGTATATATAATATTCGCCTATGCTATTTCAGATATTCTAACTGTTATATCTTTTAAATGTTCAAACCGTCCCTTTAAATGCAATTATTTATGTTTCCCTTGCACTTGTTTCATCGGGTATATTCGGCAGGTAAATTTTTAATGTTAGAAATTCTTTTTCACGAATCAGAATTTTACAGTTCGTGTTGGGGAGGCTTATCAAGATGTAGTTTATCGTAAAACCGTTGCGTCGGAATTCGGCGATCTTCCATGCCAATCACATTCTTCAACCAGCACATTTGATAGAATATGACCAGCTACTAAATACTTGGGTATTTGCATTTGACAGGTGCTAGGGTTTCTGTTCTATCACTTGAGTATGTTAAAGTATTTTTGCTGGAAGTTTCGTTTAGTGAAATACGTTTGCAGAAAGGTGTCCAAGTTTCACACGGCATACACACACACACACACACACACGCCTCGCACAGTAGCAGCAAGTCCTTAAAACATACGAGGTGCATTCAATAAGTTTCCCGACTTTTTTTCGTATGGCCACTTTTATGTACAGTGCACACGTGAAACTCTAGTTCCCTTCGAAGTAATCTCCTCCGGCTGCATACACCATCCACTAGCGGGACCCGTGGAAATTCCACAGGGGACTAATTCATATGTAATATATTGATGTTGGTATTCTGTAGATGTTCAGTGTAAATGGAGACGCTCTGTTATTATTGTAGCTTTTTTTTTTTTTTTTTTTTGCTAAAACTGCAAAAGTATTTATCTAAGCTAGCACGAACGCTCGGTAAACCCGGTCGCAAAGTACGCTTAAATATGATATTTTAATTCTTGCAGATTTCCCATATATTATTATAGAGTTAATGTTCTATCGATTTTTATATATTATAAAGTTGCTCTTTCAAAAATGAAATATATATATTCATATGACTTGGGTTCATTATCTTGAATTGAAACCAAATCCCAAACCTATGATATATATATATATATATATATATATATATATATATATATATATATATATATATATATATATATATATATAAAACTTTAGTTCCTTCAGCTATAATCGAAACCAAAACACAAACTTATGAAGAATTCTTGGTAAAATTATTTATGACAAGAAATGGAAGCACATAACAATTAAACGGCCCGGATGTAAGCGTGACAGAGAAAACAGCACACATGCTACCGTATGAATATATAGATCCTTACATCTACATACCTAGAAAAGGTAGCTGTTAAACATAGTGAGATATGGGACTTATTTCATGTCATTATGTCAGGGAGAAAATAGTCGAGTACTTATGTTGAGTCGGAAGCACAAGTGCACATTTCATTAAAGTATTTATGAAACAAACACAGTGATGGAGCATTGCGGCGATGGGACAGGGGTGAGAGCTTAGTTGACAGTGCGAAACTTGTCGGATTTGAGACTCTTTGTAGGACTGTCTAAAAGGAAAAGCGATCCAACAATTTGCGCTTGAAGGGATAGTATCTTAAGAAACATCTCGGTTTGGGCCTCTGAAATGATTTATCCCAAGCAATAAAAGACGACAATGTTGCACAAGTGTACATACTTTTTTTCCTTACAGTCTTCCGGAAGCTACATTGATTTTAATTGGTTCTTGGCTGTATTTCGGCATCCAAGAAGCCATGTCTTTCCAGTGTGCTGGCCAGCTAGAGAAACCTTTCAACAATTCCCAATCTAATTTCATGAACCGATGTATTAGGTTAGGTTTAAGCTTCCACGCATGTGTAAACATTATCGTCGACAGTGTGAGGCTGATTGTAAGATCATATGCTGGAGACGAAGTTGATAAGCAATGCATAATATGTTGCACATCAAACTCCGTGTGCGTTAAGTGTCATCTATAATATAAATCTCTCGTGTCTGTTTAAATGTATGTATGCATGTATGTATGTATGTATGTATGTGTGTATGTATGCATGTATGTATGTATGTAATGATAATGTGTCAGGTCATGTCATATGCTACTGGTACCATGTAACCCAGTACTACCTGCTTCATAGTCGGGTCACCGGCGACTAAACTGGTTCCCCCACCAGACTTGTTTGGTGAGGAGGGCGGCTAGTCTCCCTGGAGGATTAAAAACAAGACCTTCCAAAGGGCGAATGAACTCTTTTTCTGGGTCAACGGCCAACTAGCACCTTGTATATTCGTGTGTGTGTATATGTGTATTGGGGTGGAGAGGGCTCCCGTAAGCCGTAGTGAAGGCAACCTTTCTAGGAGAAGCAAATCTCTGATTTAAAAAACCATAAAGCGGGAGACCAGTGCCCGCATTAAGCTGGTCTGCAGTTTAATTTGTTGCTGGCTATCTTGCTCTTGCTTGTTGCTGGATCTCAACATTTTGAGCCGAGAGAGAGACTTAGCTGTCGTACAAAGCTAAGACTCTGTAACATCATCGTTGTATATATACTCCCTCAGGCATTTGGGCTCATGGATTTTAAATGTCTGAGGGAGTGACACTCGTCTGACAAGACGTTGCAATCATCATGTATGTATAACTTTCAATAAAGGCGACGGATTTTAACGAGATCGGTATCATTTTGAAGCTCGACCCTTCGGACCACAAATATCGAAAATTGGCGAAAAACAGTAATTCCTTCATCCTCAACTGGGCATTTTTCTACAGGGAAGGTTCGTTTTTTTTTTCGCCGATATTTTCGAAAGCCATCGCTTTCGATTGTCTAGCTTTAATTTAAACCTACGTCACTTCCGGTTTGGCGATGGACGCAACAGCAAACATGTCACTTTTTTCACTTTCTTTTCTTCCTTCGCGGTATGGGTTCGAGCCTGCCTACTACCATTTTTTTTTCAACGTCCCCCCCCCAAACACTCGGGCAACGCCGGGCACCCAGGCTAGTCTTTATAGAGAAGCTCTTTGTAAAGTATTTGATTTGGCGGTAATTTTGCTTAAGTTGGATTTAATAAACAAAATAATTAAAAAAAACACGTTCAGCTATTTTGCAACGTGTTTTAATCAACAATATTATGATTCGATATGAATTGGATATTTTCAATTCACCTTTCATCAAAACCAAGTTTTTGATTTTTAATTTTTTAACTTTTGCGTAGATTTTGAGAATCAATTAAATTGTCTTAATTTTACATTCGTTTAAAATGCCATTAAAATTCGAGATAAAACATTTTCATATCATCGTTATCATTTTGAGAGTTAATTTCACGTTTCTACCGATTTAACCTCCGATTTTCTTCAGGTGTATCTTGTTGAATCAGGAAATATTTCTCTCGCCCCAGAAAACTGCACGGAATTTCGAACGGAATACTTTACTTAATCTACGAGATATGATCTGTGTCGAACCTTGACCTTATTGATCATAAAAAACCCCCAAAAAACGCCGCTATTCGAAACGAAAACGAAGCAAGAAATATCTTAGTTGTTTATTTAATTTATTATTTTCTGATTACACAATGAAAAAATATAATGTTTATAAATAAAATATGTTCGATGATTGTTTCTTAAAGTGTGTCTTCAATTATTTTTGCTTCAAGTTTTAAATTTTGGATAGTTTCGTTTTCCATTTCGGATAAAAACGTTTCGCTTTTTCGATCAACTTTCGGTCAAGGCTTTTTGCTTCGAAATGAAGCCATGTTAGTTTTTAACTAATGTTTACATTTTTAAATCGTGTATTTCTTGAGTTTAGTTGTTTAAAATAAAATAAATATTTAATCAGAATCACTCCTCACGTAATAGTATTTCACAAAAAAATAAAAACACTAAAAAAAACAAAAACATTTTTAATACCTACATAGATTTTTGTTGTCCCAATTCAATACTCGATTTAATGACATTACTCGTGTTTCTGTGGAATGAACTGGATTCGAACTCGACAAACGTAGGTTTTCAATTTGTGTCGCTAAGCACTTAGCTATCGTTACAACAGAAGTGTATTATGTTAGCCTTTTTCTGAAAGTTTGTTAAATTTTGTATACTATAAACGCGTATATTTATTATGTTGGTGCAAAAATAATGTCGTTTTTCGACATGAAGATGAACTCCAAAATCATTATTTTAGCACCAACACAATACAAAAATGGCATACATAATGTTAATCTGATATATAAAAGGCTATCTGTCTATCTGTCTGTTTGTCTGTCCGTCTCGCTATTTTCAAACTCTATCTCTACTGAAACCAAAAAATCGCAGAGCGGCGCTAGGGACCTCAAATAATTGGATTTTTCATGGATCGTATTTTTATAGCAAAAATAGTTTTTAAAGAATCGAAAATGAGTCAAAATTGAAAAAAAATTGTTTTATGTTTTGTACATTTATTTTAGTTTATTTTTAATTTTTAATTGTTAATCAGTTCATATGAGTGATACCTTGGTGCAGTGGTAACTTTGAATGCTACGTTTCGCTTTGAAAAATACCAGATACAATTTTTGAAGGTCAGACTTGGTCAATAAAAGCCAACTTCACTTAAAAAAACGGCCAATCTGGCAACACTGGAAGAGAATGTTAGAGTTACCTCCCCTTGATGTAGCCTCGTTTTCGAATGGTGGGATCCTTCTACCCCTCCAGAAGATATCTCACTACTGATGCAATTCTCTATCTGTATAAAAGCCAAGTACGTCCAAGGATGGAGTACTGCTGCCACATCTGGGCAGGAGCTGCTAAAAACAGCCTATTCTGCCTTGACATAGTACAAAATAAACTTAGTGGTTTAGTGGGGGATGCCCTTTTCTCTTCCCTGCAACCTCTCTCCCACAGAAGAGACGTTGCGAGCCTGTCTTTGTTTTATCGTTATTTCCATGGCAGGTGCTCGTCTGAGCTCCAATCCCTAGTCCCCCCTCGCCAATCTTTCATGAGAAACACCCGTCTGGCTGAAACTACTGTCAATAATTTTCCCCACTCTTTATCTGCGCCTAAATCCAAATGTAGATTCCATGAGTAAAGCTTCTTTTTTAGAACTGCACGCCAGTGGAACTCTCTGCCGCTTGCCTGTTTCCCACCTGACTACAACTTGGATGTCTTCAAGTCCAACAAAAACAAACTCCTGACAAACCGCCCCCTTAAGTAAGACACTCTGTCAAAACCCCCAATACTAATGATTACTACAATACTATCTCATTGATTACTGTACACGCAATAAACCTTATCCCTGAGTGTCCTTCGGACCTTGATAAGTGGTGACCCCCATGTAAAAAAAAGTGCGAGAAAGGAAATCGTAGTAATTTACTGAAGAAAGAAGTCAGCGAAACGTAACGTGAAAAAGGGAACGTTTGATAGAAACAGGGCAAAAAACATTGTCTGCCGATAGGGGCTTCGACTGAAGGAGTACATGAAAGATAGTCTCTTACAATGGGATTTTATTATTTGTATTGAACTATGTAGCACAATATTACTTTCTAAGTATTCATTAGTACTTATTAGTTGGTCTCATATGGGTCAGTTCTATATTTAAAATACAAGAGACAATATTTTCATAGAAATGTTAATAAATTCAAATTTGCTATGTGTTATTGGTTTTTCTGCTCAGAAAACAATTTTTTCCACTATCCGGAAAAATATCAGCTTTATCAAAACATTTGTTGATTAAATATATTTTTCATTTCGTGGAATTTCCACGGGTCCTGCTTGTTTATACTAATACGAGAGACATGCGTCTCTCTATCTGGTTGACTCATAAGTTCTATCTGCATCTGAAATCCTTTGAAAGTAAATAATAAATGATCATGTCTAATGAAAGTATTTTAATATCAATTTTAATATCAATATAGAAAATGGTGGCCCGTTGGTTCAGCCATTAAGCTTGAATTGGATAAGAAAAAGAAATGATTTTGCAAAGCAAGTAAAAGTTTAAAACATTTAAAAGGAATATGAAAAATAGCCTTTCTCCCTCCAGCTCCGAGTTAAATAATACTAGCGGGCCGGATTTGCTCGGTCGTAAAATACGCTTAAATTCGATATTTTAATCCGTCCAAATTCCGTATATATTATAATAAAGTCGTGATTTCAAAAGTAAAAAAAAGTATTTGGGTGCCATCAGCTAGAATCGAAACCGAAAGCAAAACTGTAGCATTCAAAGCTGGCGACGTTACCACGTGACACGCATATGAACTGATTAAAAATTAAAAATAAACAAAGGTTAATGTACAAAATGTATAACGATTTTTTTCAATTTTGACCCATTTTTGATCCCTTAAAAACAATTTTAACTGGATAATGACCCGTAGAAGAACGGTCCAAAAAATCTAATCATCTGAGACCTCTAGCGCCACTCTGCGATTTTTAGTCTTGGGAGAGATAGAGTTTGAAAATATGGAGACAGACAGAAAGACAGAACGACAGATAAACATATAGCCGTTTATGTATTAGGTTAAAGTTTCTTTCTGAAGATTAAAATAAGTGGAACGTGTTAACGAAAACTCAGAAATGGCAGAGTTAAGACTGTAAGATTCTGTGAAAATTTCGTGTTTCCGGAACGCGAACGATTCGTCTTGCGGGAAGATGGCGTCTTTGTCTGTGAATGAATGATATTTGTTGGAATCGCAGTTTCCGTTTCTCTTCCGATTTAGTTTTTCTTTGTTTCGCTAGAAAGAAATAATAGTCGTTAATTGGGCATTCCGTTGTGAAATATTAAAACTTATTTTATGAATTACAAAGAAAAGAGAAAAAGATACAAACTTTTTGTACTTTAAACTAGTAAACATACGCGTGAATATGATTTTTTCTACTATGTAGATATACGGCATAATCAAGTTCATACACCGGTTCTCGTTAGATCATTGAAGTTAAGCAACATTGAATCTGGTCACTCCCAGATGGGTATATAAGAGAAGTCGACAACTCCCTGCAAGAACTGCAAAAAATGGAACATCATTTCCCCTAATCGTAACTGGTGACTGCTTGTGAATTTAATATTCCTTTGCCACTTCTTCCTTTGGAAGAAGCCGGTTCATCCCAAAGCGTGAATGCCGCTGGTATACATATACTACGTATGCACTTCTTCTTCTTCTTCTTCTTTTTCTTCTTCTTCTTCTTCTTCTTCTTCTTCTTCTTCTTCTTCTTCTTCTTCTTCTTCTTCTTCTTCTTCTTCTTCTTCTTCTACGTTAATCCTGAGCTACGGCAGGTCCCTCCGTAATAATGGATATATGTCCCCACTTAACATGATCGTAAACTTGGTCCTAAGTTTACAGTTTTAGTTTCCGAAGTGATAGAGTTTGAAAATATGACAGACAGACAGACAGACAGACAGACATATATCCTGTTATATATTAGATTAATATTGTGTGTGTCATTTTTGTAAATATACGCGTTTATAGTATACAAAATTCGACAAACTTTACATATTACGCTTCTGTCAGTTTTGGGTGGTAACGATGGCTAAATGCGTAACAACACAAACTGAAAACCTACGCGTGTCAAGTTCGAATCCAGTTCGTTCCACAGAAACACGAGTAATGTCACTAACTCTAGTATTGAGTTGATTGGGAGAAGAAAAATCTGTATAGATGTTAATTTTTTTTTTGTGTGAAATACAATTGCATGAGGAGTAATTTACAATGATATATGTGCATTGTGTCTAACCATCTCATTATCGGCTAGTGCTTACCAGAGCAGGTTGCCCGGAGATTCTGCTTCCTGACCTGAAACACACCAAACGTTGATGTTATTCTTATTTTACTTTCCCTTTGCAAAAATACAAAGTTAATAAACAAACACAACAATTTTCCTCTGAATGGATGTCTCTGTTCAGTCTCAAGAGAGAATGGATACCCCATGTAAGGGAAGCTGTGCATGTAATTGTGCGGCAAGTGTTGCGCAATCCCCAACCACAGCTCTCCTGGATTTGCACTGCTTGAGTCCAGTGGCAAGGAGAAGTACTAGACGACTGGAAACAATGTCAGATAAGTAGAGAGCACATATCACACCTGGAATTCCTAAATGGTCACCCATGTTAGTACTGACCAGGGGCAATGTTGCTTACCTTCAGTGATCTAACGGGAACCGGTGTATCAATATGAATTATGCCGTATTATTTTCCTCTACAAAGTCAGAAAAACCAAACACTATGAATAAAAATTGAAATTATATAAAAAAATAGTGCACTAAAACTTTCCAAAATTACTGAATTCGACATTCAATAGTGTTGATATGCCATTGTACGGCACAATCACGTTGACACACCGCTTCTCGCCAGATTATCAAAGTTAAGCAACGTTGAGCCTGGCCAATACTAGATGGGTGACCATTTGGGAAGGCGAGGCGCTGTAAAATACCAGGTTGAGAAACTGGTGCGGTCTCTCCTCTCAGCATTTGGACGATGTCAAAAATATTGTTAATTCACTATTCGCACAGCGGCAACCGAATAGTGTAGTGGACAGAAGGCTTGGCTGTCATTTGGGCGGTCGGCTTTTGATCCTGGCTTGAGGTAGTTGCCTGTCTAGCCGCACTGATGATTCGTGATAGAACGAAACACTACTGTATGTGGATGACTATATATATATATATATATATATATATATATATATATATATATATATATATATATATATATATATATATATATATGGAGTCAAACATGACTTCGTAGCTGGGTTTGAATCCTTCGACTGGTAGTAGTTATCACTTCCTGTTTTATCCAAATGACAAGGTGGGCTAGCAAATCTTTGAACAACGAGTTAAAATTGAACGTTCTGCTTTTTAGTTTGAAAGAAAAATGGAAAACTAAACCAAACTGTTTCATCTTTCAGTTTCATAACTGCTAGTTATAGTAATGAGTAATAAAAAACTAGAGTTTAATTCGCTTTTTCAAGAAGTCAGCATCGCACCAGACCAAAGACATACTAGTGTTTAGTTTAGATAAGTATTTGTTTGTCTATTTTTCTGAACAGACTTGGATAAAATGATTATATATATAAATGGATGCATTCTTGCTGTAGCTGTGCCATTTTCAACGAGTGTCTACTGTTTAGAGTTTGAAAACATTTAAAGCAGTTTCATTAGCCTTTGTGGGTCATTTCTGATTTTAAAACTATAATTTTTGAATAACAATTTCGCTTAAAAAAAATTACCCTTAAAAAAATTGCTACTATTTTTTTTTTTTTTTAATTCAATTTTCACCCCAAACAAGGCACAGTGCCACTTTGAAGCAGGGGGCTACTATTAGGGAATTAATTAGCGGGGTCATTATGAAGGGAGAAGAGTAGAAAGATGTTTGCTAACATTACACTTGAACTTCTGCATATCATTGCAGTTGGGAAAGCAGAATCCCGGAAGGGAGTTCCAAAGACCCGCAGTTCTGGGGAAGAAACTATTGGAGTAAAAGGCTTTCTTGCACCTAGGGATCTCCACTGTAAAGGGATGAGACTTAGTAGCTTGTCGGGTTTGTCGGGGGTAGTTACGTCGGGGAGGTACAAGTGTTTGCAGTCCAAAAAGTAATTTTTTTTATAAACATTTGGATTAGTGTGACGTGCTTATTTTGAAAAAAAAAAAAACATTTACCCGGTTTATCATAATTCAGTTTGGAACAGCATTTTTTTTTCTGTGTCATACTTAAATTTAAAATAGCATTTTCGTCGATGTTTCATACTTAAATTTGAAACAGCATTTTGTCATTGTGTCGTACATTAATTATAAATAGCATTTTCGTTGCTGTGTCATACTTAAGTTTCAAATAGCGTTTTTGCTGATGCATCATACTTATGTTTGAAATATTGTTTTTAATCAAGGTACTATATTTTAGCATTTTCATCAATGAAGTTTACAAGGGTATTTTTGTTGAGATGTCGTACTTAAGTTTAAAACATTTTTCTTGGTATGTCGTACTTAAATCTAGAACTGTCATACACTTGTCTGAAAAACTATTTTCTTTAATGTGTCATACACTTGTTTACAAAATTATTTTTTATGTCATAATAAAGTTTGAAATGGTGTTTTTTGGTGTTTCATATACATATTTGAAAATTATTTTTTGTGTCATAATAATATTTCAAATATTTTTTGGTGTGTCATGACAATGTTTGAAAACAATTTTTTTGTGTCACCATAAAGTTTGAAATATTATTTTCTTTGGTGTTTCATATACTTGTTTGAAATTTTTTTGTGTTTCCTAATAATGTTTGAAAAATTATTTTCTTTGGCGTATCATAATAAAGTTTGAAAAAAATGTTTGTGTGTCCTAATAAAGTTTGAAAAATTATTTTCTTTGGTGTTTCATAATAAAGTTTGAAAAAAATATTTTTGTGTGTCTTAATAAAGTTTGAAAAATTATTTTCTTTGGTGTGTCATAATAAATTTGAAAAAAAAATTTGTGTGTGTCCTAATAAAGTTTGAAAAATTATTTTCTTTGGCGTATCATGATAAAGTTTGAAAATAATTTTGTGTGTCCTAATAAAGTTTGAAAAATTATTTTCTTTGGTGTATCATAATAAAGTTTGTAAAAAAAATTGTGTGTCCTAATAAAGTTTGAAAAATTATTTTCTTTGTGTCATAATAAAGTTTGAAAAAAATTTTTGTGTGTCCTAATAAAGTCTGAAAAATAATTTTCTTTGGTGTATAATCATAAAGTTTGAAAAAAACAAATTTGTGTGTCCTAATAAAGTTTGAAAAATTATTTTCTTTGACGTATCATAATAAAGTTTGAAAAAAATTTTGGTTGTCCTAATAAAGTTTGAAAAATTTTTTTCTTTGGTGTATCATAATAAAGTTTGAAAAAAAAATGTTTTTGTGAAAAGTTAGAAAAGTTTTTTTCTTCGGTGTGTCATAATAAAGTTTGAAAAAAAATTTTTTTGCATTTTTTGAAAATTTTTTGTGTGCTTCATAATAAAGTTTGAAAAAAATTTTGTGTGTCCTAATAAAGTTTGAAAAATTATTTTCTTCATAATAAAGTTTGAAAAAAAATCTGTGTGTCATAATAAAGTTTGAAAAAAATTCTGTGTGTCATAATAAAGTTTGAAAAAAATTCTGTGTGCCATAATAAAATTTGAAAAAAATTTGTGTGTCATAATAAAGTTTGAAAAAAATCTGTGTGTCATAATAAAGTTTGAAAAAAATCTGTGTGTCATAATAAAGTTTGAAAAAAATCTGTGTGTCATAATAAAGTTTGAAAAAAATCTGTGTGCCATAATAAAGTTTGAAAAAAATCTGTGTGTCATAATAAAGTTTGAAAAAAATCTGTGTGTCATAATAAAGTTTGAAAAAAAATCTGTGTGCCATAATAAAGTTTGAAAAAAAAATCTGTGTGTCATAATAAAGTTTGAAAAAAATCTGTGTGTCATAATAAAGTTTGAAAAAAGATTTTTTTGCGTTTTTTGAAAATTTTTTTGTGTGTTTCATGATAAAGTTTGAAATATTATTTACGTCGACATGTCATGTATTTGTTCGAAAAATTATTTTCTTTGATGTGTTATTCTAAAGTTTTTAAAACATTTTGTCGATGTGCCAAGTTTTAGTTTTAAATAGCATTTTCGTCAGTGCGCGAGGTTAAAGTTTGAAATAGTATTTGCGTTGATGTATAATACGTAAGTTGGAAACGACATTTTTGTTGATATGTCATACTTTAATTGAAATAGCATTTTCGTTTAGGATCATACTTAAGTTTAAAATATCATTTACGTCGATGAGAATAGCTATGACATAAACATTCTTTTGTATTTCAAAAGTTATTCGCGATAAAATAAAGTATGCATTTTCCGTTTTCGTAAAAAAGAAAAACTTTAAAATAAAAAAAAAATAATATTTCCCAGATTTGAAATTCTTTCTAAAATCTCATATTTCACATTCTTAGTTTTTCAATACGAATTCAACAGTTTTTTATGAGAAAAAAATCTGGGCGTTTTTGGTCGTACGATAAAGACGAATTTGAACTTGAAAGATTTGCGTTTCAGATTTCGTGAGAAACAAACAAATAATTAAATGCGTTAAAATCAAATAACGTACACACAAAACAACGCACCAAGATATATATATATATATATATATATATATATATATATATATATATATATATATATATATATATATATGATGAAAATAATGGGAATAGTATTCCGACAAAATAGAGAAAATAAAAAGGAACAAACCGTATTATGTGTTCATCAACGTTTCGTCTTTATTTCGAGACTTACTCTGGATCAATGAGATTAAGAAACAAAAAATACCAGTACAAAATATTTGAAAAATCTTAATCTTCTTAATTTTCTTAATCTCATTTATCCAGAGGAAGTCTCGAAATAAAGATGAAACGTTGATGAACACATAATACGGTTTGTTCCTTTTTATTTTGTCTCTCTCTCTCTCTCTCTCTCTCTCTCTCTCTCTCTATATATATATATATATATATATATATATATATATATATATATATATATTTGTATATATATACATATATATAGATGTATGAATATAAATATATATTTGTATATATATATATGTGTAGATGCATATATATATATATGTGTGTGTGTGCGTGTGTGTGTGTGTGTGTGTGTGTCTGTGTGTGTGTATAATAGTTGTACAGATTGGTTTCCTAGAAGTAAATCCTATGAAACCCGTGTGAATATTAAAGAGAGCTCAATGGAGGACAGAGCTGGTATATTTTTTTGTATAATAATGTTTGTATAATAAACAGACTATATATATATATATATATATATATATATATATATATATATATATAAACGAACTTACACTTTAAGTGTCAAAAGCATTTTCTGTACAATAAAGATAATCAATTGGGACATTAGAAAACATGATTTTTCAATTAACCTTTTTGTATTTGAAGATAATTCATTTCACTCTAAGATCATAAATAGTGGTTTCATCGTGATTTGAAGTGTTAGTACAGTTTTTTTACTTTTTGGAGCACCTTGTGTTAATGCAAATTTTGTTAAAAACCACAGAACTTTATCTTTTGGGGGTTTATTTTGTCACCGTGCAAGTTTTCGTCTGATTAAAACTTTTACAAAATCTTTTTGTATATTTTGTGTGTTTCCTTGCCGTTTTCGATCATCTTTGATTATATTCATGACAGACATTTTAATACAATGGTTGCAATATTTGTAGTGCAATCCCCCCTCCCTCATTTTTTTTCTTATGTATTCAAGGCTTGGTATCACCAGGTCGGACTCGAATTAGTATCAAGCACTATTACATTAATAAATCCACCAACTACACACACACGCATATATATATATATATATATATATATATATATATATATATATATATATATATATGTATACATACATATATATATATATATTAATATATATATATATATATATATATATATATATATATTCACACTGAGGAAGATCAAAGGATCGGTCGAAAATTATGTGCTTTTGAAGGAAACAGTCTTGCTTTTTTTTTCAAAAGACTTTTTGTATACCTACACGTCAACACACAGGAAATAAATACAGAAAAGATATAAACATTTATATATTTTTCATATTTATTTTTTATTCATACATATTTAAATAAAAAAAAAAAATATATATATATATATATATATATATATATATATATATATACTTTATTCTACTATTATATAAAAGGAACTTTGTCTATGAGTATCGCTGTGCGTTTGTGTATGAGTTTGTTTCCTATGGACTTAAAAATTGTTGCGCCGACTTTTATGAAATTTCACACGAATGTTCTTCGTGTACTTGACAATGTTCTTAGATAGGTTGTGTATCGGAATGTCTTCGATAAGTATCGATAATAGATAATCGGAGTAACACAATGAAGAAGGAACATGCGATTTTGACCAAAGTAAACGCCTTATACAGCCTAACATCACAAGAGCATTTGAGAAGTTTTATTATCACAAAGCTGAAAGGTCCGATATATAAAATCAACAGTAGGTTTTTCAAAATTAATGTTTCTGTTAAAAAGCACTATTGCACGGTGATACTAGACTTTTTCGTTTAAAACTTCAATTCAAGCCATTATCACAAATATAAAATAAATAAGTAAAAAGTACGTTCTTTGATATGGCAAGGCGCGTTGGGAATTAATGTTTCTGTCTAGACAACACATGATGCATGATACTTGATTTTTGCATTTCAAATCTCAATTCAAGCCATTGTATGTAAAAATAATTTATAAAATCAACTGTAGGTTCTCTACAGTGCAATGTGGACGACAATGTATTGTGGACTAAGTCACTGCGAAGAGGCATATGAAGCATCTTCGCGGTGCACCGCGATGGGTTCCATAATAGAGCAGGCATTAAATTGCTTTGATTGGAAAATCTGCTATTTTACCGATTTCTATGACAATAAATATATGGCAGTGTGAAACATTTGGCGATCACCATTCAACCCCGAGCAACGTCGGGTCACTGCTAATATATATATATATATATATATATATATATATATATATATATATATATATATATATATATATATATATAACACTAAATCTCCACACTAACGTACTGTACTTGCAATAACCCTTATCCCTGAGTGGCTTCCGGGCCTTGATAAGTGGTGATCACTGTGTAAAAAAAAAATAAAAAAAAAAAAAAAAAAATATATATATATATATATATCTGTATATATATATATATATATATATATATATATATATATATATATATATATATATATATATAGATATAGATATAGATATATAGATAGATATATATATATAAATCTTTCGTGACGCCAAACTGATGAAAGTCTCTACGCTCCAGATTCACCTCGACTCTTACAACAAAACTAATTAAGAAAAAAAAGATCGTGTTACATTACTTGGTTTTGAATTGACATTTCCGCTCAGTGAAAAGCCGCCATTTTGTATATTTATAGAATTGGGTCTTTCATCGGACTGACTAATGTACTGAGCGCGCGTACGCAAATGCTTAGTATTGTCAGATGTGACATCACTATAAGGAAAAAGAAAAGAAAATACTATAAGAAGAATGTGTGCAGGGGCAGAGGACGGACGTTCGAGGTCAGAGGCCAGAGAGAAGGAGCACGATCACGTTTTTCTTTTTGGAAAGTATCTGGAAATAAATGTATTTACAACGGCAAAAAGTGAGTTGAGTTATTACTTGCTTTCTGTTCCTTGCGACTTACTCCGCATACAACGTGTTGGGTCTCGTGTGAAAACAAGTGTACTACGTTACACGAAGAGTGATTCCAACTTCTTCTTAACAATACGATACTAATAGCTTATTAATATACGGATTATGTATACACGATGGCCGTCGTAAGTTTAACTAATTTGCATATTACTTTTTCAAAGGATATCTCAATAATTTACAATTTGTTTTCATTTTCATTTTTTCTAATTAAATGATGTTTTCAGTATTACTGCAACACATAAATTTGTAAATTTAATTGTTTTATGTTCTGGGTGTATGCTTAGCATTTTGGAGTGAAAGGAATTTTCTCGGTCAATTTACTTCAAATTTTACTTATTTTATTTCCTCAATTTACCCGGACAAAGTGTGAAAACCTATATGATATTCTGCTTGTTTTTTCCTTAGTTTTTTTAAAAAAGGATAATTACAGTATTTGACTGCAAAATTGGAAAAATTTACAAGAAGCATGAACAAGAAATGAAGAAAAACAAAGGATGCTGGAGTAAAGAAAAACAAAGGATGCTGGACTAAAGAAAAACAAAGGATGCTGGACTAAAGAAAAACAAAGGATGCTGGAGTAAAGAAAAACAAAGGATGCTGGACTAAAGAAAAACAAAGGATGCTGGACTAAAGAAAAACAAAGGATGCTGGAGTAAAGATTATCTCTTACAATGTGTTTTTATTATTTGTATTGAACTATGTAGCACAATATTACTTTCTAAATATTTATAAATACTTTTTAATTGGGTCAGTTCTATATTTAAAATACCATACAAATGCATAACGTACTTTGGGGTAATTGTGCCAACTAACTAAAAATGCTATTTTGACAACCACGCATATAAAGAGCACGTTTTTTTAGTTGGCCCAATTACTCCAAAGTACAGTGAATATTATTTTCTTTTTTATTTTACAAGATTTGCAAAAATTAGTATACAAATTTGTTAGCTATTTTTAACGTGCCATCATAATAAATATAACTCCGATAAAATTAAAAATAGCATTAATGCTAACAAATGATAATAATGATAAAATTAGTAACAGAAATTATTATTATTATTATTATTATTATTATAATTATTATTATTATTATTATTAATAATAATAATAATAATAATAATAATAATAATCATCATCATCATCTCTATATTAATACGAAAGCGTGTGCTTTGTTTTCTGTGTCACGCTTACATCCGGGTCGTTTAATTGTTATGTACTTCCATTTCTTTTAATAAATGATTTTACCAAGAATTCTTCATAAGGTTTGGTTTGGGTTTCGATTATAGCTGATAGCACTCAAGGCATTTAATTTTTTTATAAACAATTTTACTAAGAATTCTTCATAATTTTGGTTTCAGGTTCGATTATCGTTGATGGCACTTAAGTCATCTAAATTTTCTTTTTATAAATAATTAAACCACGAATTTCTCATAAGTCTTGGGTTCGGTTTCAATTATAGCTGAAGGAACTAAAGTTTATATATATATATATATATATATATATATATATATATATATATATATATATATATAGCCCCACTGATGAGCTGTGAAACAGCGAAACAGCACTATATGTGGATACTTCTCTCTCTCTATCTCTCTTTCTTTCTCTCTCTCTCTCTCTCTCTCTCTCTCTCTCTCTCTCTATATATATATATATATATATATATATATATATATATATATAAAGTTTGGGATGCGGTTTCGATTCAAGCTGGTGAACCTAAATCATATATATATATATATATATATATATATATATATATATATATATATATATATATATATATATATTTTAATAGCAACTTTATAATATTGTTAGCTTTTTTTTTAAGAACATTAACTCTATATACGAAATCTGCAAGAATAAAAATGCCATATTTAAGCGACCTGGCTATACCGGGAGTCCTTGCTAGCTTGTATAAATACTTTTTTTCAGTTTTAACAAAATAATAATAGCTACAATAATATCAGAGCATCTCCATTTACGCCGAATATCTACATAATGCCAACACCAACATATTTCATATGGATCAGTCCCCTATGTAATTTTCGCAGGCCCCGCTAATAATAATAATAATAATAATAATAATAATAATAATAATAATAATAATAATAATAAAAATAACATTAATTATAATGAAAAAATAAAATAAAAATATTAATAAAATACATAATAAAGTACATAATAAAGTACATAATAACTGCGGTTATAAAATAAATGACATTCATCAACAAAAATAGAAATAAAGATAAATCAGGATGAAGAAATAGAAATAATGAATAATTAAAAAAATAATCAAGTATTAAAGTCATAAAGAAAGCTTATAAACAATGATATTTGAATGATATAATACAAACGTATATCAAATTCAAAATAGAAAAGAAACTTGAATGCAAATATAATTAGAATAACTAAATAAAATATAAAATAAAGTGATAGACATGGAAGCAAAATAGTCGTGAAAAACTATAAAATAAAAAACAGAAAAGCTATATGCACCCGTTGATATAGGAATTAAATATAAATCATCCCTATATATATATAAAATGAACTCATTTTTCCCTTTGATTTGTACCTTAATATGATTAAACATCGAGAAATTTCATGCGAAGGTAATATGCAGCACAATATCTGAGGTGTGTAATAGGCATATTACCTCTCCACTTCCTCGATAATCGTAGATTCCTATACTTTTTTTCTGCTGAGAGTTTACTGCCACAATCGGTTAAAATCAATGGAAGTAGTAAAATATTTTCTCTCTAATTAATTCCTCCTTCCCCCGGCACCACTTCCGGGATCGTTAACAAAGGACAGTTACGAAGGAACACCAGTTTGAATTTTCTTTACTTCGTAGTTGCTTAAAAAACTGGAATGGAATTTGAACCTTCCTTTTTGTATATGCTTTCTACTGGATGAAACGCACAAATCGAAGGGTTATTTATGTCATTTCTTTTTCGCTTTTTGCTGTGTTTTTTTTTCGAACACGTTCATCATTTTTCTCTTTATTTTTGCTTTTTGTTTTCCGATTTCTTTTTTAAAGGAGTTTTACGTTTGTTCGCTGTTTTTTTGTTTTTTTTCTTCAATTTTTTAAAGAATTTTAACATCGTTTTTTTAATATTTAACCAGAATATATGATGAAAAATCGTCCCCGTTTTTTCTTTTTTATTTTCTTTTTTTCTTTTCTTTTTTGTTAAAGATTTTTCCAATTGATTTTTGGAAAATAATTTTTTCAATCGACCTTTTTTTTAATACTTTACTTTACCCCCCTCCTCTTACACACACCTCCATACACCCGGGCACCACCGGGTACTCCCGCTAGTAAAGAATAAAATGCATTTGTATTTTCATAAGAGTAAAATTACAAATTAAAATATTATGCATTAGCGGTTGGTACCCGGCGTTCCCCGAGTTTTTAGAGGCGTGTGTAGTGTGTGTGTGTGTGTGTGTGGGTGGGGGGTTACATGAAAACAAAACGAAGTAATAACTCTGTTGAAATATAAAAACAAACAATATCAAGAAAAAATCGTGAAAAAAAAACAATAAAAAATGAACGGTCTGGCGGTGCCCGGGTATTTGAAAAATCTCCAAAAAGTTTGATAGGGAGTGTGGCTCGAACTCGAATCATTGAGGCGGAAGCGCACGCAAAAAAAAAGAAAGAAAAACGTGGTGAATTAACTAAAAAGTGAATTAGGTGAAATATCAATTACGTAGTGAACGAATTATAACTGAATTTTTTTGTTTTCTCGAATTCTAAATGAATTTATTTGTTTTAATTTTAATTTAAGTGTAATGCAAGTGAATTCACGATATCATTGAACAGTAATGAATTAATTCTTTGTGTAAAAATAAATGTTTAGTTGCAAGCAATAATAAATAAAGGTATAGTTATATTTCAAGGTTAGAGTCGTTAAAACCGGAAGTAAGAACTGGTTAGTCCCGCAGGTTGCGTTTTACATTAACTTTAAATAAAAAACAATAATTATAATAATAATAATAATAATAATAATAATAATAATAATAACAATACTAATAATAACAATAATAATAATAATAATAACAATAATAATAATAATAATAACAATAATAATAATAATAACAATAATAATAATAATAATAATAATAATAATAATAATAACAATAATAATAATAATAACAATAATAATAATAATAATAATAATAACAATAACAATAATAATAATAACAATAATAATAATAATAATAACAATAATAATAATGATAATAATAACAATAATAATAATAACAATAATAATAATAACAATAATAATAATAATAACAATAATAATAATAATAATAATAACAATAATAATAATAATAATAATAATAATAATAACAATAATAATAATAATAACAATAATAATAATAATAATAATAACAATAATAATAATAATAACAATAATAATAATAATAATAACAATAATAATAATAACAATTTTAATAATAATAATAACAATAATAATAATAATAATAACAATAATAATAATAACAATAATAATAATAATAACAATAATAATAATAATAATAACAATAATAATAATAACAACAACAACAATAATAATAATAATAATAATAACAACAATAATAATAATAATAACAATAATAATAATAATAATAACAATAACAATAACAATAATAATAATAACAATAATAATAATAATAATAATAACAATAATGATAATAACAATTATAATAATAATAATAATAACAATAATAATAATAATAATAATAACAATAATAATAATAACAATAATAATAATAACAATAATAATAACAATAATAATAATAGCAATAATAATAATAATAATAACAATAATAATAACAATAATAATAACAATAATAATAATAACAATAACAATAACAATAATAATAACAATAATAATATTAACATCAATAATAATAATAACAATAATAATAACAATAATAAAAATAATAATAATAATAATAACAATAATAATAATAATAATAACAATAATAATAATAATAATAATAATAATAATAATAATAATAATAATAATAATAATAATAATAATCGCGTTTTCTTTTTATATTCTTTCTTTTTATTTTATTTAGAGTAAAAACAGGAAGCATAAATCAGGGAAAGAGTAATAAAAAAAACGGCATAAATAACCTTGTACGATTCGAAACCGATGTTTCCTCGTACTGCTCCTTATGAACGGATCCGATGCGGTGTAAATGGGGAGCGGGGAAAGGAGGAATCTAATAGAGAGAAAAGATGTTGCCACTTCCATTGAATCTAACCGATTTTGGCAGTGAACTCTCACCGGGAAAAATATAGAAATGTTTGGTTATCGAGGAAGTGTAAGGGTAATAAGCCTATAGCACACCTCAGATCCTGTGCTGCAGTTTGTGCACATTACATTTGCATGTAATCTCTTGATTTTAATCCTATTAAGGTCAAACTCATACTGGAAAAAATGAGTTCATTTCATTTATATAGAGAAGAAGAAATAGAGAAGAAGATAGAATAGAAAGAAAGAGAAGATAATGATTGTTTAAAGGTTTGTAGTAACAAGCAGATACAAAATCAGAGTAGAAATTTATAGTTGGGAAATCGTTGGATATAAAGAATAATAAATCTAAATAGTGGTTACCAGCGGCAAGGAAAGTTTAAAACACCGACTAAAAAAATAAAAATAGAAGAACGTATATATTGAATGAAGATTGGCTGGAAGTATGTGTCTTAAGGGTTACTTTTCAACCTATTATAATTGAGAATAGATGAGTTGTTTTTTAACATGGAGGTCACCACTTATCAAAGCCCAAAAGACACTCGGGGATAAGGGTTATTGTGTGTACAGTAATCAATGGGATAGTATCGTAGTAATAGTTAATATTGGAGCTTTGATAAAGTGTCATTACTTAAGGGGGCTGTTCATCAGGAATGTGTTTGTGTTGGACTTGAATACATCCTAGTTAAAGTCGGGGGGGGGGGCAGCCAAGCGGCAGAGAGTTCCACAGGCGTGCAGTTCTAAGAAATAAGCTTTGTTCATGGAATCTACGTTTTGATTTAAGCACGGATAAAGAGTGGGGAAAATTATTGACAGTGGTTTCAGCTAGTCGGGTGTTTTTCGTGAAAGATTGGCGAGGGAGGACCAGAGAATGGAACTGAGACGAGCACTTGCCATGGAAATAACGAAAACGTTAAAAGGACAAACCAAGTATGCATCAAAGTACACCCTGCTTACTGCATGTAAAACACACACACGCACACACGCACACACACGCACACACACGCACACACACGCACACACTCACACACACAATTTGGCCCACAAAATAGTTCATAGTGATGCAAGGTACAAATAGTTCAAATACATATTTATAAGAAGGTATTAAAATGGTTAAGAATGTGGGATTTCTAGTATCACCAGTTAATTGAGGTTTCATTTTATTTAATTTAGGAGCTTGTCTCTATCGTTCAACCTGGTAATAAACAGTTCTTCGCTCAAGCACAGGTAACATCTGACTTGAGAGATTTGCAGATGCTAATTTTCCTTAAGATGTCCCATTTCACAACTGTAAGTTTTGTTCTTTTACATTTCTATAATGTGTGGCGAGTGATTGTACATTTAGCCACGTTCTTAATAAGTTAAATTTACACACGAGACGCTTCACTAGTTCAAGAAATTTAAATATAATTTTAACTTAAGCATATAAAAACATCCAGGTTTTGAACGAAACAGTAATAAAAAACTGCCTGAAAACGACTGATGTAACTCAGTTGAAAGTACTTGCAAAAAATAAACAAACAAAAAAAACAGATGTACGAATATGACTATGGGACTTTTTTTGCACAGATTCGATTGAGAAATAAGAACCACAATTCGAAAACTTGAAAAATTACAAAAAAAAGCTTATAAAGCAAAAACTACGTGCTATTCAACAATACTTGGCTAAATGAAAACATGCTGCCATATAGATATACCACTTTTTTGGCAATTTTATAAGTTCAAAATCTCAGCGATTATTGGTCAGAATAAAACAAATGAAGGCTCGTTGGAAAGGTAATTACTTGAATTGTGTAGCGCGCTATGTGATATTTGCCCTAAGGTCTCACATTAAGAGTATCATCCATCATCCAAAGCCAATTTCTGGCAATTTTTAATCTTTTAGAAATATGCAACCAACTATGAGATTTTTACAAACTAAGGTTTTTTAACCAGACTTTAATTTAATTTATGTAATAGAAATTGTAAAGTTCGCACATCAAGCGAACGTCCATTATTTCTTAAGTTTTTGTCATTTGTTTGTAAAATTTATATTCCATTTCACAGTCATAAAATATTTCAATCATAGTTACTTGTTTTTCTAGTTTGGTATGTGAATTACAAAATATCTAGTGTTTCCCCACAAAATTCTGGCCTTAATAGAGGAAATGTTACAACTTACTAATATGATTTCAAACGTCAATTCCATTAACAAAGCTTCTTTCTTAGAACTGCACGCCTGTGGAACTCTGTTCCGTCTGCCTGCTTCCCACCTGACTACAACCTGGATGTCTTCAAGTCCAACGTTAACAAATTTCTAATGAACCGCCCCCTTAAGTTAAGACTTCATTAAATCTCCACACTAACGTACTGTACTTGCAAAAACCCTTACTCCTGAGTGGCTTCCGGGCCTTGATAAGTGGTGACCACCGTGTAAAAAAAAAATCTGGAATAACAGCAAGGGGGGACTTAATTTCAACTTCCATTATATTATTTAAATTTCTTTATATCATTCTTTTTATATTTATATCAGGTTTATATCATGGCAAACATTTCTCGTATGTTATATCTCCCTCTTTGGAAATAGGGTTAAATTATGAATATCTTCAGTATCAAATAATCCTTATACATTGGGAAATTAAAGTTACGTATGAAAACAAAAGAAACCTCTTTAGAAATAGGGCATGATTATGAATATCTCCAGTATCAAATAATCCTTATACACTGTGAAATTTACTTTATGTATGAAAACGAAAAAGGGGAGATATAACACATAAGAAATATTTATCATTGGTATGTATCTGGTATATAAATATATTTATCATGTGTATGTATCTGGCACATAAGAAATATTTATCATTGGTATGTATCTGGTATATAAATATATTTATCATGTGTATGTATCTGGTATATAAATATATTTATCATTGGTATGTATCTGGTATATAAATATATTTATCATTGGTATGTATCTGGTATATAAATATATTTATCATTGGTATGTATCTGGTATATAAATATATTTATCATTGGTATGTATCTGGTATATAAATATATTTATCATTGGTATGTATCTGGTATATAAATATATTTATCATTGGTATGTATCTGGTATATAAATATATTTATCATTGGTATGTATCTGGTATATAAATATATTTATCATTGGTATGTATCTGGTATATAAATATATTTATCATTGGTATGTATCTGGTATATAAATATATTTATCATTGGTATGTATCTGGTATATAAATATATTTATCATTGGTATGTATCTGGTATATAAATATATTTATCATTGGTATGTATCTGGTATATAAATATATTTATCATTGGTATGTATCTGGTATATAAATATATTTATCATTGGTATGTATCTGGTATATAAATATATTTATCATTGGTATGTATCTGGTATATAAATATATTTATCATTGGTATGTATCTGGTATAAATATAAAAAAAGAATAATATAAAGAAACTAGACCACCCGTGACCCGTTGGGTCAGTACGTTATATTAGCTATGGAATTCATGTATGAGCGTGACACTTGTGGCATAAAGAAAATAGTTTTTTTTTTACATAACAGAAACATTTCTATGAAAGTATATTAAAATGAAAAAAGAATATAGATAGATTTCTATGAGTCGTTCTGTTTATTATAATTGTTATTTTTTTTTAAATTACAGTTACTGAATTATAAGTGGTTGGTCGTACTTATGCACTGAACAGGTATCATAATCCTTATTATAGTTAAATTCAAATTTTGATATATCATCTTTTAAATGAAATTGTTAGTTGAAAGTACAGAATAATAAAAAAAAACACTCTCCACATGTTAATAATGGCTTTTTAAATAGAAAATGAAAATAAAATGTAACTTTTTTCATTTAATGTAAGCAAACATTCAGTACCCATTGTGTAAAGGAAAACACTATTTAATACAATAGAAATGTGTGCATTTACCGATTCAGCTTTCCGTTTGGAAATGTAAGCAGACGACTTTAAAAAACATGGGAAGAAGAAAAAGAAATTTTTTTGTAATAACGCCCTCTAGTAAAAAGGTCTGCATTAGTTAAGGGGGATAACTCTATCCAGTTTTACATCGCCCCCTTTTTCTCTCTCTCTCACACATACACGTAACTATTTCTCGCGTACGTAACGAAAACAGAGGGAGTAGGAGTGTTGAAATCTATTAGAGGGAAAGTGAGAGGTGTTTTCTTTCCATAAATTGTATAGGGTAATATTTCATATTATTAATAGATTCATAGATAAATAGATTTTATAATATATATTATAATTATCTATGAATCTATGTATTATTTGTATATATAAATAACTATTTGATCAAATTAAATGAAATTGTTTGTATTAAAAGCGATATAAAAATTCCGGAATTGGAATAACGGATTGAAGACGTTGCTATTTACGCATGCGCAACCGGATGTTGAAAACGGGAAATCTGATTGCAAACATACAAGATCCATAGACTTTTAGTATTATACTAGACCACCCGTGACCCGTTGGGTCAGTACGTTATATTAGCTATGGAATTCATGTATGAGCGTGACACTTGTGGCATAAAGAAAATAGTTTTTTTTTACATAACAGAAGCATTTCTATGAAAGTATATTAAAATGAAAAAAGAATATAGATAGATTTCTATGAGTCGTTCTGTTTATTATAATTGTTATTTTTTTTTAAATTACAGTTACTGAATTATAAGTGGTTGGTCATACTTATAGGTAAATATGCACTGAACAGGTATCATAATCCTTATTATAGTTAAATTCAAATTTTGATATATCATCTTTTAAATGAAATTGTTAGTTGAAAGTACAGAATAATAAAAAAAACACTCTCCACATGTTAATAATGGCTTTTTAAATAGAAAATGAAAATAAAATGTAACTTTTTCATTTAATTTAAGCAAACATTCAGTACCCATTGTGTAAAGGAAAACACTATTTAATGTAATAGAAATGTGTGCATTTACCGATTCAGCTTTCCGTTTGGAAATGTAAGCAGACGACTTTAAAAAACATGGGAAGAAGAAAAAGAAATTTTTTTGTAATAACGCCCTCTAGTAAAAAGGTCTGCATTAGTTAAGGGGGATAACTCTATCCAGTTTTACATCGCTGCCTTTTTCTCTCTCTCACACATACACGTAACTATTTCTCGCGTACGTAACGAAAACAGAGGGAGTAGGAGTGTTGAAATCTATTAGAGGGAAAGTGAGAGGTGTTTTCTTTCCATAAATTGTATAGGGTAATATTTCATATTATCAATAGATTCATAGATAAATAGATTTTATAATATATATTATAATTATCTATGAATCTATGTATTATTTGTATATATAAATAACTATTTGATCAAATTAAATTAAATTGTTTGTATTAAAAGCGATATAAAAATTCCGGAATTGGAATAACGGATTGCAGACGTTGCTATTAACGCATGCGCAACCGGATGTTGAAAACCGGAAATCTGATTGCAAACATACAAGATCCATAGACTTTTAGTATTATATAGATTTAAAATAATACCATGGAAGTTTGGAATCAAGTCTCCACTAGCCATTAGTTCAGATCATTTGAAATTATATTAGCAAGTTTTACTCTTCCCGCAATCATGGCCAGAGGTTTTGAGGGATATATATATATATATATATATATATATATATATATATATATATGTGTGTGTGTGTGTGTGTGTGTGTGTGTGTGTGTGTAGAGTATAAAGATTAATAATTGTGAATTATAAATCAGTTTTAAAAGGATGAATAAACAAAATCATTTGATTTTGTTTTTATTTTATTTGTTAATCTTTTTTAAACTGATTTATAATTTACAATTATTAATCATTACACTCAATATTAATATAGCTCTAGGATATATATATATATATATATATATATATATATATATATATATATATATATATATATATATACCTATTGAGCTTAGTATGTATCTAAAGTACTGTGACCACTGTTCTTTTAAAGTATTAATACATTAAAATAAACTTTGCTCTTTAGACTCCAGGTCTAATTTCCCATATATATATATATACATATATATATATATATATATATATATATATATATATATATATATATATATATATATATATTATCGTTCGTTATCGGGTTAGACGTAAATCATAATGTTGCAAACAAACAAATAATTGATTTCCAAAAAGTTAATAAAAAGTTGATATTTTTTGTTTTGTTCGTCGGATCGATATGAATTGAACTTTAAATCTTCAAAATAGCTTTATTGATCGATGAAATATTTGCGATGGGAAATAACGCGCCTCGCGTTTCACTTTTATAAACAACATATTCTATTAATAATGACTTCTTCTCGCTCATTGTAAGCCGGAAGTTTCGAACTACAAAGAGATTTATTTGGAGAAGAGACACACAAAAAATGTCGGCCAGGCAAAACTGATTTATTTTATGATGTTTTCTCCATAACATATATATATATATATATATATATATATATATATATATATATATATATATATATATATATGTGTGTGTGTGTGTGTGTGTGTGTGTGTGTGTGTGTGTGTGTGTGTGTGTGTGTGTAATCTTATGGTTTCTCTTGCAAATATTCAAAGAGTGATGTTTTTCCAGTCATAGAAGGATAGATAATAATAATAATAATATCATACAAATTGTACCACATTTGTCTGATACTCAATGATATTCAGAGCATATATATATATATATATATATATATATATATATATATATATATATATATATATATATATATATATATGTGTGTGTGTGTGTGTGTGTGTGTGTGTGTGTGTGTGCGTGCGTGTGTGTGTGCGTGCGTGTGTGTATGTATGTATGTATGTATTAAAGTTCAATTCACAATTTTTGAAAACAATGCCCTTTGATTTTCTCAAAAGAGTGTATGGTCAAGATCTGTTTCGTTAACAATCCTGAACAAACAGTAAAAATATGTTATTACTGTATTTTTTTAATATAGCAAACTTTTTAAATAATATGAATAAACTTGTATTAAATCGATTTCCTAAATCTGCCTTACTAGCATTAATAATAAAAATATTTACCAGGAAATAACATGGGTTCTATTTTACCAGGACCAGCAAAAGAAGCATAAAAAAGGTTTACCGGGTTGGTGCAAAAATAATGTCGTATTTTGACGTTCCATTATATATATATATATATATATATATATATATATATATATATATATATATATATATATATATATATATATACGTTTTAGTTTTATTACCGCATCTGTTAAGTTACATTATTGTTTCAGCTACCCGGCCGTTTTTTTTGGGCCATCTGTAGCTTCCTCAGACTTTTACAGAAATGTTCATTATGATAACGAACATTTCTGTAAAAGTCTAAGGAAGTTACAGACGACCAAAAAAAAACGGCCGAGTAGCTGAAACAATAATGTAACTTAACAGAAAGATGCGGTAATAAAAAATAAAACTCATATTTGCTCTACAACAGTATTGAGCACTTTCTTCAGTTTTTATTAATTACCATTTCTACTAAACTATATATATATATATGTATGTGTGTGTGTGTGTGTGTGTGTGTGTGTGTGTGTGTGTGTAAACGACATTGTTTTTGCACCAATCTAATATTTTTCCAAAATAAGCTTAAAAGCATGTTCGGCTATATTACTAATTCTTTCTTTAAATTAAACTAACTAGATAGATGGATGAAACCGTTTATACATAACAATGGGACAATTATTATATGCTTGAGTTCACCATTCCACTATTTGTGCTTTTTTGTACGGATATCAACCATATTGTAAATATCGTATTTTAGGTCGAACTTGCGATTTCTGCTTGTGTCTGTCTGTTTTTACCATTATTATACAAAATATGAGTCAATCAACATTTTTTCCGATGACTTTTTCCTATATATAAGGGTGGTTTCCAAAAGTTTCATCTCTCTGTTGCAGGTATTGACGGTGTGAGGCTCTAAGATAGCAAGACCTATCAATGACGTGCTTCAGAATCAGAGATACGTCATTGAATTTCCGACAAAAGTGCATTGAGAATAGTAGTGAATCTGTAGAAAAATAAATTATGGAGCACAAAAGATCGCCTGTTTTAATGGTACTACTCCCGTCTTCGTCGACCAGAAGACTTTACTTTTGAACCGACCCACGTATGGCAAAGCGTGCTCCGGACGCCCATACACAGCCATCGTTCATCACTGACAAAAGTACATTGAGAATGATGGTAACTATGTAGAAAAATAAATTCTGGAACACAAAAGTCGCTCGTTTAATTGTGTCACTCCCGTCTTCATAGCTCTTCAACTTTTGAAGTAAAAAAAAAGGGAGGTTTTACTTTCGAAACAATCGTCCTATTTCAATGACTGAAAACAATGCATGCATATAACTTGTTTCCGGTCATGAACTACGCTTCACCAAAAAGGTCTGTTTGAATTTAATTAGTCGTAATTTTTTTTATGTCGATTAAACTAGTCTCTTATAATTCTTAATGTCGCTATGAGCGTTTAACAGAGCGCCTTTTTATTCAGGCCGTCATCTAATTATGTACACATCACAAACAGTTATGTAATTTTTTAGGCTGTTGCATAAGTTCCCGCTGTTTTTTTTTTTTAAGTTTTTTTTTTTTTTAAAGAAAATAGAATTTTATCAAATAAAGTAAGTTCGTGTGGGACGCAAGCTCTAAGTTTTTGTGTGAATCCCATCGCCTGATGTTGGCGTAAAATAGTCGCAAAATCACACTTCATCTTTTCACCCAATTCTCTACATGTCTGATGGCCATCTTCCTTCAAAAGAACCCTGAATTGGTCTTCGCCTATCTTGATTATTCTATCGGAACAAGGTGTGCCATTGAAGTAAAAAATACCCGTGTTTGAATCTGGTAAATAAATCTCGAACAGTTCTCTCAGCTATAGCGTTTTCCACATACACGTCACAAATATCCTTGGTCACTTTACTCGCTTTTTGACCTCGATTAAAGGCGAAAAGAAGGATGTGTCAAAAATGTGATTTTTTTATCTACTCGACAATCCATTTGATGGTTCTGGAAATCGAAAAAAAAAAACTTATATGAGCAAAAAACGATGACCATTATCTTGTAGAACAGAATACGTGCTTTCTAATGATATATTACACTTTGCCAACAGGCGAAACATGTTTTAGAACCAAATGTTTCTATGAAACGACGGGAACTTATGCAACAACCTGATATATGTTAAAATAATAAGCCCATTTATTTCTTCTTCTTCTTCTTCTTCTTCTTCTTCTTCTTCTTCTTCTACTACTACTACTACTACTACTGCTACTACTACTACTACTACTACTACTACTACTACTACTACTACTACTAATAATAATAATAATAATACTAAATCGTAGGAGCACTAGAAACGTTCCCGAACAAACCTCGAAGAAAGAATGAAGGAAATTGGAATCAGAGGGCAGTTTAAGAAGATAAAACGGATAGCGATAATGAAAGGAGCGAAACTCTTACGGAAAATCCTAGAATGCGGAAACCAACCAACATAAACGTACACTACACAGCATGGATGGTGCAATAGAAATTTAAAAAAAAAAACACACACAGGCACACACAAGCAGAAAAAAAAAAAACACTGGCACAGGAAAATAATAAAACTGAAACGAAAAAATTATAGATAACTACATCGTGTTACGCTAGCTGATGCTGACGCCCAACGAAATGTAAAATATAAAGGATGGAAGGCTTGAGCAGGGAAAGCACTAACCAGACCTCTACTAGAAGAGTACGGAGAACACTGAGACCTTGTGAATGCTTTTTGACATACAAACCCAAAAATAGCTGTTGCAAGCGAGAAATCAGTGGTGAGCGGCTTTTCTGATAATGCGAAATTATCTGCACTGAGTGTCGAGAGAGGTGGAAAGCACTGGAAGGTTGTGGAGACTTGTTGTCATTCAGGTTCCAATGCGTCTACTTGCTATTTTAATCTGTCTCTTTTTCTAGCGATTGTGTTATTAAGTTTTTTTTTCTTTTCGCTGTTCGAGTGTTTCAATGCTAATATTGAATTTTTCGGATAACAGCCATTCTTGTTTCACTTAATTCCGCTGCACTAGTAGTGTCTGGGAATTCTTGTACACAACTTGGAAGAAATGTCACGTGATGTTCTGAGTATTTTTTTTTTTGGAAACTTCCTCAGATAACCTTTTCCTCATCAAATATTAAAAAAATATCTTCTGTTTTTACAAGAAACAGTTGATAGCATCCATTTGTACCATAATATATAAAGAAAAGTTAGTCTCTTAAATCTTTCTTTGTCGTCGATATTTTGTTTTCTAGAAAACTATTAACTGGTTTTGGCCCGTCAGTTTTTTTTTTATTGTGGATCGTTGGAGGATTTTACTATGAAAAAGCGCACTTTAAGTTAACTTCTTTCAGAAAATACTTTGTCCGAGTTGGAATTCTTTTCAAATGCTGATCATATTTAAAGAAAAGTACGTAACTCTGTATTCACCGATACAATGTTACTTACCGCCGATTAAAAAAACAAAGCAATATAAGGTTTTGGGGAACATCCAGCATAGTTAAAATCAAATCGAGCAAGTAAATAAAATATCGGGCAACGCCGAGTAGAGTCAATTGGTTGATAGTGAATTAAATGTTGCTGCATTCCGTGTCAACAGGACGGTTTGGTGTTATTAACTAAAATTTGATCTTCCTACATCGCTCCGCAGCTTCATCAGTGGCTTTGATTACCAATAACCTCACAGCAAAACAAGACGATTACACCTTTGTACAATGCCTCTAAAAGAGCCCGTAAATGAATCCAGTAAAATCCCTAAGATCGCTGAGGCTAACAGACTCTCATACATATTCTATCGGACCTTAGGAAAACGTAACTGATGAATGCAATCACAGACCCCAAGACAATTGAGAGGAACTGAAGAAAGCAACAGGTTCAGGAATACTGACATCGCAATGTGTTTCCGTACATATTGCCTAAGACTTAACATATCCGCCACGATAAACATTTGACGCGTCATAGCAAGTACAGGAGCAAAAAAAAAGTATATAAAAAATATGCCGCTGTCAAATTGAAACCAAGGATTTCAAATCGTTGCTTTCAATTTGACAGCGGCATATTTTTTATATACTTTTTTTCATTTGCTTTAAATTGTATTTGTATTATCCGGATAAAATTCAGAAACAAGATTTTATCAGTTTCTGTGTCATTAGTAAGAGCCTCTAACATTGAGTAACTCGGATATCCCGAACATTTAATGTGGTTAAAACAACCAAGTGTCAAATCTCGACACTCTACTGTCAAAAATAAATTCCAAAACTCGACACTCTGCTGACAAAACTCAACTCTAAAACACGACGCACTGCTGACAACACTTGCTACTCTGATATCCATATCCAAAATCCACAGTCTCTGAAAAATCAGGTATTTTATATCCAACCGAAAGAATCCCATTTGCAGGTAAAGTGACAATATCACAAGAATATAAAGGGAAATATCATTTTTTTTCTTTTTTCGTAATTGTTTTTGTCTGCACGAAACTTTGCAGGGTGCACGCAACCAGGTTTGTACAAATTCTTTTTGTGTTTGATTACAGAAGAGTAACTTATTTTGCCTTTGGTAGAAATTCAGACAACACTAACCGTTAAGACTGTACCAAGTACGCTATCTACAGCATTCTAAGGGTATGCTCTCCAATTTAATTAATCCGATTATATTTTATGTACTCTCTTATCACTTCGTCGAATAAATAACGCAACTAGTACAAGGTCAGCTACTCTTATGTAACAGATTATAGTACAGCATATGTTGTAATACACATAATTCATTCTTTCGAATAGAACAGATGAAGAGAACTTGAATGCCTACTATAGAGAACTTGAATGCTTACTATATAGAACTTGAATGCCTACTATAGAGAACTTGAATGTCTACCATAAAGAAGTTGAATACTTACTATAGAGAACTTAAATGCCTACTATATAGAACTTGAATGTCAACAATAGAGGACTGGAATGTCTACTATAGAGAACTTAAATGCTTACTATATAGAACTTGAATACCTACTATAGAGAACTTGAATGTCTACTATATAGAACTTGAATGCCTACTATATAGAACTTGAATGCCTACTATAGAGAACTTGAATGTCTTCTATAGAGAACTTGAATATCTACTATAGATAACTTAAATGCTTACTATATAGAACTTGAATGCCTACTGTAGAGAACTTAAATGGTTACTATATAGAACTTGAATACCTACTATAGAGAACTTGAATATCTACTATAGAGAAGTTGAATACTTACTATATAGAACTTAAATGCCTACTATATAGAACTTGAATGTCTACTATAGAGAACTTGAATGTCAACAATAGAGGACTGGAATGCCTACTATAGAGAACTTGAAAGTCTACTATAGAGAACTTGAATGTGGATAACTTTAATGCCTACGATATAGAACTTGAATGTCTACTATATATAACTTGAATGTCTACTATAGAGAACTTGAATGCCTACTATATAGAACTTGAATGCCTACTATATAGAACTTGAATGTCTACTATATAGAACTTGAATGCCTACTATAGAGAACTTGAACGTCTAATATATAGAATTTGAATGTCTACTATATATAACTTCAATGTCTACTATATAGAACTTGAATGCCCACTATAGACAACTTGAACGTCTACAATAGAGAACTTGAATGTCTACTATATATAACTTTAATGCTTACTATATAGAACTTGAATGTCTACTGTAGATAACTTAAATGCTTACTATAGAGAACTTGAATGTCTACTATATAGAACTTGAATGCTTACTATATAGACATTGAATGCATCTATAGAGATCTTGAATGTTTACTTTACGAACTTGAATGTCTACTATAGAGAACTTGAATGCCTACTATATAGAACTTGAATTTCTACTATAGAGAACTTTGAATGTCTATTATAGAGAACTTGAATGTTTACTATAGAGGACTTGAATGCCTACTATATAGAACTTGAATCCCTACTCTAGATACTCTACAAGACTATATGAATTATTATCCTGAACTCCAATAAAATCAAGAGACCGCAAGGAAGGCATAGTATAACACACTTGAATGTTCAATTGGGGAGAAAAATTATCTTCTATACATATTTTAAAAAATGTTTGAGATGAAAAGGAAAATTTTCGCGGAATATTCGAATATTTATCTCATATAGAATTCAAGTGTTAGCTTATAGGGAGGGACTTGGTTTCGATTCTATCTGATGGCACCTTACTACTATATATTAGATTCAATTTAATAATCCATTTAAAATTGTCACTATAATATTAACTATGTATTTGCATTAAGTAAAATATATTTAAGAGTATACTTTTTATGTTTCTCTCTGCATAAAAAGGAAATTGATAAAAGACACACGTATAAACACCCGGCATATAATGACATTGATTTAATTTTGTTATTGAAATATCATCACTTTTACTAATGGATGTTAGCAACCTTCCTCTATGGAAGAACTGGAGAAACTCGCATCATTTTTAATGGCATATTTGTAACTTTAGTCAAGGTGATTGCGGTGAAGTGACTAATTTCATTTATTGACGACAAATCGCGTCGATCACATAGTATCGCTTTCATTTATGAATGTTAACAACTTTCACCTGGTTCTTTTCTCTGAGAGACTTTTTCTAGAAAGTATTGGTGGATCTCATATCAATGACAGAATGATGCTGGTCAAAAGCTGATTCATACCTACGTTTTTATCGCAAACCACTTTGAAAAAAGTGGCTTGATATAATGAGGTTAGTTAAAACCTGGCGTTGAATAATTAGCTATTGAAATTTAAATTAATCACTAAGATCGAACGAGTTCAGACCACAACTAATTATCATCCTTTTCGGATTAGTTTGCATTAAAACTTCAATTATATTAAACAATGACTCAAATAATCAGGTTAGGTAAGAGAACTGGGTCGGCTAAGATTTATCTCATCAACAAGTGACCGTCACTGTTATATAAATTCAAAAATTATTTTCGTTAAGAGCCAAGTACGTACTGAAATTTAATACTATTGCCACATTTGAGCAGCAGTTGCTTGCCGTGCCCTATCTTCCCCTGAGAGTTCAAAGCCGGCTTTACTCTTCCCTGCAACCTCTTTCCCACAAAAACGACCTTGCGAGCCAGTCTCTACTCTATCGTTAATCTCATAGCTAGTGCTTATCTGAGCTCCAATCTATGGTCTATCCTTGCAATAGTTTCCCCAAAACACTCGACTAACTACAACCACTATCAACAATTCCCCCTCTCTATCTGTGACTAAATCTAAACACAGATTCCATGAACAAAGTTTCTTTCCTAGAACTGCTTGCCTATAGAACACTGTTCCATTGGCTCGCTTCCGGCCGACTACAAGTCTAATGTAAACAAGACTTCAAGTCTAATGTAAACAAGTTCTTGTTGAACCGTCCCCTTCAATAATCCAAATTCTACCCAATATACATCATTAACGATTACTACACTACCACCTTACATTCATTAACCTTTATCCTCGAGTGGCTTTCGGGACTTTAATAAGTTGTGATTCTCAAGTAAAAAAAGGATATTCACTATTTTTATTATGGAAAACCGTACGCTTTATAAGCTGTCTTAAAAACCAATGTTAATTCTATTCCCTTCAGTAAAATGCAGTTACTATACAAAATTGAAGACTTTAGTTTCGTATTTTTTAGCAAGTTTTATTCGGCATGTTCAATGTTTTTGATATTTAGAATATCTTTTGATTAAAAGAACATACACAATTGAATCATATATTAGAAATAAGTTTTAAGGTTCCTAAAATTTATACTAGAATTATCTGCAAGGACCAGTGGCGTCGCAGATAAAATATTCGGTAAAATTCAGTTAGAAGATCACAGTCCAACCATATTGAGTACAAATTAACTTCTGTTTTTGTTTTTTTTATTTTTATTTTTTTTTTACAATGTGGTCACCACTTATCAAGGCCGGAAGCCACTCAGGGATAAGGGTTATTGTAAGTACAGTACGTTAGTGTGGATATTTAATAACGTGTCTACTTAAGGGGGCGGTTCATCAGGAATTTGTTTATGTTGGACTTGAAGATATCCAGGTTATAGTCAGGAGGGAAGCAGGCTGACGGAACAGAGTTCCACAGGTGTGCAGTTCTAAGAAAGAAGCTTTGTTCATGGAATCTACGTTTTGATTTAGGCATAGATAAAGAGTGGGGAAAGTTTTTGACAGTAGATTCAGCTAGACGGGTGTTTTTTGTGAAAGATTGGCGAGGGAGGACCAGAGATTGGAGTTCAGACGAGCACCTGCCATGAAAATAACGATAAAACATAGATAGGCTTGCAACATCTTTTCTGTGGGAGAGAGGTTGCAGGAAAGAGAAAAGGGCATCCCCCACTAAGCCACGAAGTCTATTTTGTACTCTGTCAAGGCAGGATAGGCTGTTTTTAGCAGCTCTTGCCCAGATATGGCAGCAGTAGTCCATCCTTGGACGTACTTGGCTTTTATATAGATAAAGAATTGCATCAGTAGTGAGACATATTCTCAAACATGAAATTATGTTTTGGTTTCGGTTTCGATTCTAACTGATGGCACTCAAATAATATTTTTTTACTTATGAAATCATGACTATATATTGGGTACAATATAATATTAAATAATTTCATCTATAAGAATAAGTACGAAATCTGCGCAAATTCAAATATCATATTTAACCCTTGGGCTACGATGGTATTTTACACACATTGCCTTCGATGGGTGTGGATTTTTTTCAAATCACATAAAATCAAGTCATGGGCCTTTGAAAAGGAATTTTTTATATAAAAAAAACAATACAAACATTCAAACATGGTTTCAAGCATGGATTTCATTCATCGATTAATGCAGTTAGGGCAAAGAAGAATTCCATTGTCCTTAAAGTTATTTGTAATAGAAAACTAGTTGTTAAAAAATTAACAGCCAGCGTAGCCTAAGTGTTAAGAGTATTTTACTACTGGGCAACGCCGGGCGCCCCTGCTAGTTCGGTTATCAAAAGGGAACGAGTATCTAAACGTATTTAACTGTAATGTGATATTCTTATCAAATATAATTGGAGTTTTTTTTATATAAGAAATAACGGTTTTCTATATTTTTGATGTTTCGATTTTTAAAGATTGCTTAGTGTTAATATTTCTTTCTCAATTTCATTATCCTACCTCCCTCTCCCCCTCCCCCCTCTCTCCTTCTATTAACCGGGTGATTCAAAATCAAGAAATATGCATTGAAGCTTATAAAACGAAAAACGATAATATAGGATAAAACAACGAAACGAAACAATATGAAATGAAACGAAGTGCATCTTTTATCAGAGATTTTTTTATTATTGACAAATTCTGGAAAAAAGCAAAGAAAGAAAAAAACCTCGGCCATTTTGGAGTCTTGTTCGATTCCCATTGTTCGAAAATGGTTTATATTGTTTCCATCTTGCTTCGAGTAAATGCAATTAATCTCCAAAAACAAAAAGTTCCGAGTTCGAGGGCAGCGAAGCAGATCGGCGTAAAGGCAAAATCAAACGGATCTCGAAAATAATAATTGATAAAAGTTTTTCGTTTGTTCGTGACTTTTCGGTTTGAAATAACGTGTTTTCTTTTTCTTTTCTTCTTAAAAGATGAACGAAAAGAATGGGGGAAAATATAGTTTGATCAATACTCAAACAGAAGACTTTTACACTTTTTTTTCAGTTTTCTCATCATTTTGTTTTAACTGTAGATGGTGCATCCTACCTGATGCCAGACATCCCCCGTTCCATTCTATATGTTTCCTCAGATGCCATAAATCTTTCTACTCTAATAACTTACATCTTCGAACTGCGCGCCTTCGATATTCCCTGCCTGTACTAACATCTTGACATTAAAATGTAATGTGAACAAACATCCCACCGCATAACTTAAGGTGCTCCTATTAATCCAGACCCTAATTTACATTAGCTCTTTATGTCTCAGTGCCAATGTGCCTTATTTGGGATGAATAAAAAGAAAAAAGAAAAGTGAGTATAAGTAAGTTCTAAATAGGTTTACGACAACAGCATATACTTTTCATTGTTTTGACTCTCGAGTGTGTGTTCGTTGATATATTATATGCTTTAATATAAAGTGATGTGGTTCTAGGTTGATTAACTGTGTGTAACTGTATTGGATATATACTCGAGAGCCAAAGCAATGGAAAGAATATTCTATTGTCATAGCTCTAGTTATAAATAAAAATTATTTTGTACATTTTTTCTTTTAGTGTTACGTTTTCCTTCATGTGTGTGTGTGTGTGTGTGTGTATGTGTGTGTGTGCGCGTGTGTGTGTGTGTGTGTTTTCAATTCTCTTATCATTTTGTTAAAGCTGTGGATGGAGCACCCTACCGGATTCCAGAGATTCGCCCACTAATCTAAACATTCTAATCGAGATATCTTTTTAAGAGTTTAAGTGCCCCTTTAAGTACAATTGTTTGTAACTCTCTTGCACTTTGTTCACGGAGTATACTTGCCAGGTTGTTTTTGACATTCATTTTCGTTGGCCCGGTTACTCTTATAATTACTGAAATTATGGATTCTTCCTTAGATTCCAGTTTATTTTCGTGTCGTGTTAACGACTTTAGTTTTTCGTCATCCTTTCTCTCTTAGCTCCGTTTAGCCCAGCATCATTTGGAAACACTAACTTCTACTAAGATTGCTTCATTCTCCTTGTCGCATCATACTGATGACACTACCATCTATGGTAGCACATGAAAGACCGTAAACGACCAAGTTCTCTCTGATTCTCTCTCCTCTGATCTTGAACATGTGGTACAATGGGGAAAGTGGTGACTGGTTACTTTTAATGCATCTCAAACCAAGCTTCTATCTCTACACCATCTACGCTCTGATGCCAATCTGGCATCGGTTGAAATGAATGGCTCTCATCTTGGTGAGGCTTCATGTTTTGACAAGCTACTGGGCTTGACCTTTACTCCTGACCTGAAATGGAACACGTATATCAAATCCATTGCCAAGGTCGATGTAAAAATGGTGGGATCCTTCTACAGCTCCAGTAGATGTCTCACTCCTAATGCAATTCTCTACCTATATAAAATCCATATACGGCCAACGATGGAGTACTGTTGCCATATCTGGGCAGGAGCTGCTAGAAGCAGCTTATCCTGCCTTGACAGAGTTCAAAATAGACTTCGTAGCTTAGTGGGGAATGCCCTTTTCTTTTCCCAGCAACCTCCTTCCTACAGAAGAGACGTTCCGAGCCTGTTTCCGCTTTATCGTTATTTTCATGGCAAGTGCTCAGCTGAGTTTCAATCTATGGTCCCCCTCGCCAGACTTTCACGATAAACACTCGTCTAGCCAAAACCACTATCAATAATTTCCCACACTTTTTATCTGTATCTAAACCTAAATGTAGATTCCATGAACAAAGTTTCTTTCTTAGAATTGCACGCCTGTTAAACTATCTTCCGATTGCCTGCTTTCAAGCTGACTACAATCTGATTGTCTTCAAGTCGAACGTAAACAAGTTCTTGATGAACCGCCCCCCCTAAGTAATCCAATTTACAAAATTCCCAATATTTATATTTATTACGCTATAATCACATTGACTAATGTAACCCATTAACCCTTATCCTCGGGTAGCCTCCGGGCCTTGATAAGTGGTGATTCCTGTGTAAAAAAATATCCCTATATCAGGCTTAATAGCTCATTTTCGAGATTCGTAGCTGTGTGAATAGTATAGACATGGTAGATGTTGTAGGACTTATTTCCAGCTGTTCTTTCTGGTAAACATGTTCCCAGGACTTGCTGCTACATTCGATATTTAACTTTTTGCAGATGGTCAAGTGTTACTCCCTTGTGTGTCAATTAGTGTCAAGTGGTTCACACTTTCTACTTTTCTACAACAGGTTTATGTAGCCTTGCAAAGATTAAAAGCAATATATAATGATATTAAACTGTATAACTCTTAATTTTTTTCTTACGTATTTTTTAAAAAGTTTTGGGAACGAGTGTGAGTTTAGTAGCATAACAAGCGAAACATTTATTACAACAACACAAGGAGTAGATAACACCTGGGAGAATTGTATAACAGCAGAAAAGACACTACACTACATTATATAAATTAAGCATTACCAATAATACAATAGAACATTGGTAGGCTATAGGTATCCACTGTAAGAGTTGCGCAATCCTCAACAAATCCATCTCCTGAACCTACACTGCTTGATTTAAATGGCAAAGAGAAATCCAAGACGACTGGAAACAATTCCGAGATAAGCAGAGATCACATACAGCACCTAGTATTCCCAAATGGTCACCCGTTTTAGCATTGACCAGATTCAACATCGCTTAACTTTGCTGATCTAATGGGAACCGGTGTGTCGACGTAATTATACCGTATACAAAAGTTCAATATATACAAGTAATATTATCGTTTATGATGTGGACAGACAGATATCAAATCTTTATTGATAATAGATAGTAAAGCTGACTAACTAAATAAAGATATTTCGAGCACATATCGCATCAAGTTATGATTTGAACACATTTGGTAGGACTACATAAACAATCAAATCGAGCTAACTCTTTTTCTGCTTCAGGCGGAGTTACTTTCTCCTTTCAACTCTGTTATGTGAGTTCTAGTGAGAAGACGCGAGAACGGGATGAAACAGAAGCTAGTAGGTGCTATTACAGGAATGATTTGGAACCCGCATAAATGAAGATTCTTCTGTTTGTGATAGTTTTGATATACAAACTCAAGTAATATCGGACTAAGACCGATAGATGTAATTTGTATCATTCTATGTGTTTCTTCCTTGTAAATAAAATGTATACGAGTATCCTCATTCCTTCCACTACTTTCTGTTATTCATATGTTGTGGCGGAACTACCTGTATTACCTATAATGTGCTGGGACAGTGAAATCAACATTGTTTGTTTAATTCTCACTGACTATTTTCATGCATGTTTGTCCTTTTTGGATCTTCACATTCCAACGGATTTTGCTTTTTTCATTTAGCAATACTGATTACGGTTTGCATATATTCCATGTTCAAAGTGAAGACATTTGCATTAACTCACGCTAGTGTTAAAATACATAACATCATTTTTTTTTAGAAGTCGTTTATTTGTTAAGTTTTGTTTTCAATAATTTGAGCGGTTTCAATTATGCATACATACGTACGATGCTAACTTACGAAATCAAGAGTGCAGGTCTTCAAATCTTCCGACCAGCAGTAATTAGCACTTCCTACACTGAGAGTTGCGTAAGCATGAAACACTAGTGTCTCTGGGCATTAAAATGATTGTTAATACTTATTTTAAAAAACATTACGGTTATAAAGCACCTTAAAAATTAAACTTAAACCTCTTTAGAGAATGAAGAAAAAAAGTCCAGCTTTAGCGTGACTGCAACATTCTGACTTTCAGTCATTGAATACTCTTTGGCTGTTTATTATGAATACCCACCGACATAGCATTTATAGGCACTAAATTTGTTTTAATTCTCGTGTTAATTAATTATAGGTGGCATTGAGAGAAAATGCTAACCTAAAAAGTAAAGGCTGACTTGCTACACTGATGACTGCGTAAGCATGAAACACATCTGCCTGTAGGTATAGAAATAAGCGTTTATATTTACTTGAAAATTATTATAGTTAAATATATATATATATATATATATATATATATATATATATATATATATATATATATATATATGAGAGAGAGAGAGAGAGAGAGACGAGACGAGAGAGAGGGAGAAATATATATATATATGTAAGATTCTTTTTCTTATATTGAGGCTCTATTTTTAAAATCGAACATCTATTTTTCAAGATAGGGTTTAATATATATATATATATATATATATATATATATACATTGTTTTTAGAATATAATTATCCACTGACACGTTTTTCGTCGTCTACGACTCATCAGAGTGGCTGAATCTAGCGAGATCAGTCACTCTGGTGAGTCGTAGACGACAAAACACGTGTCAGTGGATAATTATATTGTAAAAACAATATGTGTGCCGCTCCCCATGTGGGGGGTACCAGGTTTGTTAAAGGGAAAATTATCCCAACTCGCATTTAGGCAAAAATGCACTTTCGTAAATATTTGAATTCATTCAAAACGTATTGCAAACACAAAAACAAATAAAACACACACACACACACATACATATATATATATATATATATATATATATATATATATATATATATATATATATATATATATATATATAGTAATTAATAAAATATATATGGCGATTAAGCTACACTGAATATTCGGCGTTTCATCCACTCTAGGATTCCTCAGGCTTATGCGCGAATTCTGTGGTTGTTGATCGTTTTTATATGGTCCTCTTCTATTGAGGATTTAGTTAGCCAATCAGCTTTCTAGTATCCACCGCGTCCCTTCCTATCAGCTAATGGGCATGCATTTTATCGAAAAAAGGACCTGTTTTAAAACTAGGTTAGTGGTTTAAGGCAGGCATTTTCTTTCTTTTTTTTGTTAGTTTATATATAAATATACATATGTGTACATACATATATGCACATATATATATATACATACACACACACACACACACACATATATATATATATATATATATACGTATATGTGTGATCGTTTATGTATATTCATGTTTATTTAATTTATTTATTTGTTTTTTTTCTATTGTTTTTGTTAGTTTTAAACGTATTTTGTATCGCTATCCTAGAGTAAATTTTATTTTGTGAACACAGTTATTTGCTATTTCTCTTCTACAGTTAAATAGATTTTGGGGTTCTTTAAAGTACAGGATAGCAAATTTTTCATGACGGCATAATCTACATCGGTCGTCTAGTTGCCTACACGTGGTAGCTTGTCTTATCATTTTCCATTCGACTACCGGCGAATGTCCGCTTTCTTTGAGTTCCCAGTATTTATTCGCTAGTGTTGTTTTTATACGGTGTTTTTTATTTTTGAATGTACTTTTGTGATCATATTTAACACGAAAGTGATTTTGTCTGCTTTTGTGCTGAACAGTTTCTACTCTGTCATTGTTTGGTCTACAAACTTGATACATGGGATATTCGGACACGCGAAATAAAATCATTTTTTTAGCCCAGAAAAAGGACTGCTAAGCGTAAAATTTTTTTTAAAAAATGTAACTTGGCAAGCGTAGTTTGACGTAATGTATATGCTTCATGCATGTGCTGCGCAAATATACATTTATCCGTTTACCCGCATTAATTTGTCAAATTTTGATATGCATGTGATCAGATGTTAGTGAATACTGCGAGAGCTAAATGATTTTTTTTCGATTCTAGCTGATCATATTTTTTTGAAACTTTTGAAATCACTATCATATATTGAGTATTGGGTACAATATAATAATCAATAAAGAATTGATTCTATAATAATAAATAGGAAATCTGCATAAATTAAAATATCATATTTAAGCCTAAAGGTAAAAAGCTATAGCAAACATCTAAATGAATATTTTAACCATAGTTCCTGATTTCAAAAAGCGAAAAATTAAAAGATACATCTGCCTTACTTTTAATGCTAGGTTTATTTATGGTGTCTTTTAAATTTAATAAAACCCCTTCAAAATTTGCTGACGAGGAGACCTTGCTTATTAAAAAACTATATGTAATTATTGTACGTAACTTGATGTCTACCACAATAAAAAGCATTGTTTTCCGAAACGATCGTACAGATAATTGATTTTGTTGTTGTTCCTTCTTATGAAACGGATTTTTAATTTAATTATAATTTGATTTTCAAATTTCAAATTATCAATCACATTACTTAATATATATATATATATATATATATATATATATATATATATATATATATATATATGTATATATATATATTGATTGATTGGTTGATTGATTGCCTGCTCTAGTTGGGGACCAATCGCGGTGCAAAAGGAGGAAGCTTCACATGTCCTCCCCGCCTGAAGTGACGTAGTCCATAATATATTGTAATCTATATTGCACTGTAGAGAATTTATTGATGATTATATAAAATTATTTTTCTATATAATGAATGAATTAATGTTCAAAATGTAAAATTCACGTATCACGCTTCAATTATGCTCCAAACAGAAATATTCATTTCGAACGCCCTACTCTTGATTTTATATGCCTGTCCTTACTGCTTGTGCGGACCGCGCAAGAAGTTTTATTACCACAAAAGCACTTGTGATGTTAGGCTATGTAAGGTGTTAACTTTGGTCAAAATCACGTGTTCCTTGTTTCATCGGATCTCTTCGATTATCGATACTTATAGAAGACATTCTGATACAAAACCTATCTAAGAACTCTGCCAGCGACATGAAGTCCCTTCGTGTGAAGTTTAATAAAAATCGGCCCAGCCCCTTTGAAGCCCATCGGGAACTAACACACACACACACACACACACACACACACACACACACACACACACACACACACACACACACAGAAGCTAGAGATCAGATCTGAAGAATCAGAAGTCCGGTGCTCATTCCTGTTTTTATTTAATGCTATACGGATAAACGGTACCAAACTTTTCTCTTTAGGACACCTGCTATTCAAATGCTGTCACCCATCTAAATACCAGCTAAGGTTAAATTTGTTTAAAGACGATGAACCGCTGAGAACTCGGATTTCAACGTTATTTGCCGTAATGTGATCCTAAATCGTCCAAAGAATATTTTTTCCAGCTGTCATTAAATAATCAATAAACTATCTTCATTTGCCTCCCGATTCTAATGTGAACGCTTGACCAGCCAACCGTGAAATGAGGACAAAAGCCCGCCGTCTCCTGGGGATAACAAACCGACCATTCAACCCTTCAAAACCCACCCAACCCAACACCTTTTGGCTCTGTTAGATTCGTTTTGAACATCTTCATTTACATTTTTTTTTATAGTTTCTATATCATCCTCTTCTTTATTCCGGTAATTCCTTCCTCTGGCTCTATTTACAAGGTTGCCCACTTAAAAGTAGCCCAGAAAATGTAGTAGAGAGCACGAACATTCTTTTATTGTTTAAATTACTTGTAGCATTGTTTAAATAACCTGTAATGTTAGAAAAGTTGCTGGACGTACTCCCCGTTGACATCTGTGCATTTCTAGGCACGTTTAACAACGTTTGCAGATACTGCCTGTAGTTCTTCTCTAGTGAGTCTCCTGATAGCATTGGTAATGTTCTCCTTTAGTTGGTCTAGATCGTAAGGATTATTTGCATAACCTTTTTATTTTGAGGTTCCCCCAAAGATAAAAATCACATGGTCACAAGTCCAGGGAACGTGGTGGCCATAAGCCTTTGCTTATTGTTCTCTCTCCTGTAAACATATCATAAACTCGTGCCAGTGATCTGTGAGACGTATAGTATGTAGCGCCATCTTGTTGGAAAAAGAATTGCATTTTGTCTCGTGGTGTCCGTTGTTAGAATAAATATTAGAAAGATCAGGCTACTTTTAAGTGGGCTATTTAATCTGAAACAAAAAAGATTAGAGAAAGATACGTTAGATCGGGCTACTTTTAAGTGAGCCGCTTAATCTGAAAAAAAAAAAACTGTTTAAAAGAGAGATCGGGCTACTTTTAAGTGGTCCATCCTGTATTAGTATATTAGTATAGTGTCATGCCTACAGTCAAGTATGTTAGTGGGAATGTCAAGGTCTGGAGCTGCATGAGTGCTGCAGGTATTGGAGAGTCACATTTAATTGAGGGAAACATGAACTCCAATAAATAATAACTCCGTTAAATACTGCAGCAGAGCACGATCCCCTCCCTCCAGAAACTGGGCCGCAGAGCAGAGTTCCAGCATGACAATGGCCCAAAACACACATCCAAGACAACCACTGCTTTACTGAAGAGGCTGAGGTTAAAGGTGATGGACTGACCAAACATGTCTCCATACTTGAACCCAATCGAACATCTTTGTTGCATCCTCAAGCAGAAGGTGGAGGTGCGCTAAATCTCAAATATCCGCCAGTTCCGCGACGTCGTAATTGTAAAGTGGAAGAGCATTCCAGTGGCTACATATGAAGCTCAGGTAAACTTCATGACCAGGAGTGTAAAGGGAGTTTTGGATAATGATCGTCGCCACACAAAATATTGAGAGTTGACATGTTGTGTGTTAATACTGATAACTTTTCGTAAGGTGTGTACTCACTTTGGTTGTCAAGGAATCAGTTTTTCAGTGTTGTCCGATGAAGAGATATACTTAAATATTTGAAGAAATGTGAGGGGTGTACTTATATATATACTAGCAAAAGTACCCGTCGTTGACTGGGTTCAAAAACAGCTTACAGAAAATGAACTCTGATTTATGAAAGTATGATAGGTTATGAAAAGGAATGGTCGTAAAGAGATAGCTTCGAATTTGGGGGTATTAAAACCAAAGCAAAATATGATGAAAGTAAAAATAAAATAGATAAACCCCATAATTTATTATACCATACATGTTCACACTGAAACACTTATCACAATACTCTTTGGATCTATATTAAAAAATCTTGTTAAACTTTGTGACATATTTCCATTCTATGGAGGTCAGGCGTGAACGAACACCCCATAATTTTATTATACCATATTTCTTCAAACTAAAACATAATTATCAAAGTATACTTACGCAGATAGATATGAAAAGTCTTTATTAAAGTTTGTGCCTATTTCCATTCTATGGACGCCAGGCGTGAACGCAGACCCCCACAATTTTATTATACCATCCCTATTTAAGTTAAAACATATTTATCAAAGTATTATTATGTACATCTATATCAAAAATACTTGTAAACGTTTTTTTTTTTTTAATTTTTTATTTCCATACTTTGTGGACCAGGCGCGAACGAAGACCCCACAATTTTAATGAACCACCGTTCTGCCAGATCAAACATACCCATTCCCGTGTCTCGATACATCTTCTATCATTATATGTAATCAGTTTTTTAAAATAGTCAACCATATAGAAGCCTATTCGTGACCACACACACACACACACACACACACACACATACACACACACGCATTCAGCTTTATATATATATATATATAAATATATAATCTATCTATATATCTATAAAGGTGAAAATGTCTTTGTGTCTGTCTGTCTGTCTGTCTATGTCTGTGTATACTTCCCTGCCAAACTACTCTGTCAATTTTCGGTCTACAGACTCCAGATTTGACATAAGGGGTATTGAGATTTGAGAAAATCTTTTTAATCGGTTTTCAGCCAAAATTTTGGCTGTTAAAGGGCCAAAGTTCAACGATTTGACCTTTAAAAACTCTACCAATCTCCTCCGTACAGGGCCAAAGTTCAACGATTTGACCTTTAAAAACTCTACCAAAGCCGGGCTGAACTGCTAGTATGTGTGAATATATATATATATATATATATATATATATATATATATATATATATATATATATATATATATGACTGATTGTATCAATTCCGCTATTATTTGCATAAAAAATGCGCACCTACGCTTAGGGTGATTCGTCTCCTTATGTTGTTGCGGCTTTTCCACCATCGCGACCAAAGTGAACATAATCTAACCCATTTCTGAAATAGCATTTTCTCTGTTGACTGCCAGATGCTCCTAGTCCTGTGCAGTGTATAGGATGTCCACCCGCACAGATGTTGCCTTCTATTTTTTACAAGGGATCAATTTATTGCTACTCACCTGAGGCTCTTCCACCGGGAAATGCCGACGGGGCTGCCCAGTGAATTGTTTATAGGCCAGGATGGTCCTCTTCAGGGGCGCTGGCTCTTGAATCCACTTGTCGACCTTTGCATATATCTTCCTGCAACATCTTGACAATTAGGTCAATCTTCGAAGTTCAATGCATCTTTGTGAGCATATGATATACCCATATTTTCTATAAATATAGGAGCTGAAGAGATAGACTCTTGTTTGTGAGTTTGCTTGAAGATAACTTTATTCTGAGCAGCGGCTTGATTATCACAAGTTTTGGCAAAAGCACACAGAGTCCTGGACAAAGATTTGTCCTCTATCCCAACTATCATCAATGAACCTGAAGTCATTCCATCAGCATCTGACATAAAAAGACTCTTTGCCAAGAATTTTGCAGCAAATTTTACCCTTTTCCACCAGGACCGCGTACCCACCGTATTTACTCTTGTGTCTGAAAACACGCTATGCGACGTACAAATATCTGTTGCCAAGTTAATCAAAGATCTTCCTTCCAGTACAGCAACTGGCCCCGACAGCATTCCAATCATACTGCCAAAAAGCTTCAACCGTAACTATCCCCCATACTTACAAAGCTGTTTAACCGGTTCCTTAAGGAGAAATGCTCCTCAACACTCTGGAAAACTGGGCAGGAGCTGCTAAAAACAGCCTATCCTGCCTTGACAGAGTGCAAAATAGACTTCGTGGCTTGGTGGGGGATGCCCTTTTCTCTACCCTGCAACCTCTCTCCCACAGAAGAGACGTTGCGAGCCTATCCTTGTTTTATCGTTATTTCCATGGCAGGTGCTCGTCTGAACTCCAATCTCTGGTCCCCCCTCGCCAATCTTTCACGAAAAACACCCGTCTAGCTGAATCCACTGTGAAAAATTTCCCCCACTCTTTATCTGTGCCTAAATCAAAACGCGGATTCCATGAACAAAGCTTCTTTCTTAGAACTGCACGCCTGTGGAACTCTGTTCAGTCTGCCTGCTTCCCACCGGACTACAACTTGGATGTCTTCAAGTCCAATGTTAACAAATTCCTAATGAACCACCCCCTTAAGTAAACACTTCATCAAATCTCCACACTAACGTAATGTACTTGCAACAACCCTTATCCCTGAGTGGCTTCCGGGCCTTGATAAGTGGTGATCACTGTGTAAAAAAAAAAAAAAAATTTAATTCTGGAGATTGATTTTCTGCCTCTCAGTACAGACCAATCAGTTTCGCGTGTATCATGAGTAACTTGCCAGAATCAAGTCCAATGTAAACAAGTTCTTGTTGAAACGTCCTCTTAAATAATCTAAATTTTACCCAATCTACACCATCAACCCTTTTTCCGAGTGGCGTTTGGACATGTTGAGTGGTGACTCCCTTGTAAAATAATGATATAGCAGGTCAATATTTTGTCTGTTGATGTATTACTCTTCTTAGAATCGGCTTTTTCTTCCTCAACTCAGCGGCGTCACATTTTTACTTTATCTAAAGCACCAGACATAAGGCCACCAAATATTTTTTTTACAAACAAAACCAATAATAAAACGAACGTAAGAATCACATTCATGTCTACGTGATTTACGAATGACCTCTCCTTCCCTCACTCCTAACGGTATCTCCTCCGACTCCCACCATTCATTCGTTGTAATTGCAACAATTTTCAATTGGTTGATATAATTACGTGAGTTTGAGGAGAAAGGAAATCTGGTAGACATTAGGATTCAGCAAACGAAAGTCTCCAGAAAATTCGCCTAGGATAGCTCAAGGTCAGACCTGATCGATACGTGATGTACGCAGGTGTAATCTTGCCAATTAGGCTAATCTTCGAAGTTCAATGCATCTTTGTAAGCATATGATATACACATATTTTCTATAAATATAAGAGGTAAAGAGATAGGCTCTTGATTGTGAGTTTGCTTATTTGGCTGTTAGAAAAATCCCATATGTTAAAACTACATTAGTTTCAACAAGATTTACATATTTTTTTACGAATTGCGTGCCAGCTTTCGAATTATGCCCCAGTTCCATCATATCTCTCTGGCTTCCAATCATTGTATTGCAGTGACTAATGCTTATAAATTTCAGCCAGATCTGAATATTAGTTTCCAAAAAAAAAAAACTTCTAGAGCAAATATGATATTGTAGTGACTCGAACGGATACCGCAATACTTAGTTCGCTGCACTTTATCATACAAAGGTCTATACACAATTTCAGACAGATCGGCTCAGCACTTCCTCAGAAATCTTTTTCTAAATTTAGTATTATAATGATTAATCCCTATTACTCCATATTAATCCTCCTATTGTGTATTCTGCGGATACCATAATACATAGTTCACTGCACCTTATCATGACAAAGGTCCATACAAAATTTCAGCCAGATCGGCCCAGTAGTTTTCGAAGAAGACTTCTACAGTAAATGTGGCATTGTGGTGATTAATCCTTCTTAATTTCCATCAATCCCTAGCTTTGTTCATCGAACGGATACCATAATAATTAGTTCGCTGCACCTTATCATGGTAAAAGTCCACACAAAATTTCAAAACTTCAAAAGTTTAGTTTGACAAAAATTACAATAATCATCGTTTGGAGACAGTTGTAAACTTAGATGCAAATACGTGAACTCTGCATTTGGAATATGATTTGAAAATAATGGGTATTCAGTACTCATTGATTTCACTTAGATAATATCATACGGCATAATCACGTTGACACGCCGGTTCCCGTCATATCACCGAAGTTAAGCGACGTTTAGCCAGGTCAGTACTAAAATTGTTTGACTATTTGGGAATTATACGTGCTGTATATGCTCTCCGCTTATCTCGGCATTGTTTCCAGTCAGTCTTGGGCCTCTCCTTGCCATTGGACTCAAGGAATGTAAATTCAGGAGAGGTGTGGTTGGTGATTGCGTAACCCTTGCTTCATAATTACATGCGCAGCTACATTCACAGGGTGTCCATTGTCTCTTGAGACTGAACGGAGGTATTAATATTTCACTTATTATAAATTCTGCTAATTATTAAAATTCATTAAGTTAGATAACTTATTAATCTAGATGACGGTGGGTATGATAAATAAATGTTCATGTATATTAAAAACACGCTCATAACTACACTGTGGAACGATGAATTTGTCGATCTAAAGAAAACAACACTACAGCTTTATTTTAAAACTTTTATCGAAAATATCAATTCAAGTAACTTGATTATGTAGTAGAGCTGATATCTATTCAATGTAGCTGCCTTCAGCCTTAACCACCGCCTTGATACGGGTCTGGAACTGGGAGCATGCCTTTTCCACAAGCGCCGACGGGAGCTCGGCGAATACTCGGCGGATGGTTGCGACAGGCTGGCTTTGGAGTTGTGGGAGGTTATGTTGGTGATGATCTCGACGTATGACCTAATGAAGTAGTCCAGCGGGTTCAGGTTGGGGAAGGAGGGAGGCCATTGAGAGAAGAAGACAGTCGTAGCAATCATTCTGAAAGTAAGCCTGAGTTTTTTTTTAGCTTGTGGGCCGGTGCCAAGTCCTGCTACCACACCTATGGTTTGCCAGCGGCCATCTGATTGCACCAGATACACTCTTCAGCACATCCAGGTACACTTGGTGTTGACTTTCAAGCCGACTTCGAAGATGTGAGGTGGTATGATCTGGCTCTCACTTGAAACAACACCAAAGACTATTTCCATGGCCGGAAACTTTGTTTTTATTACCCTCGGCACGTCCCTGTTATTCGTGGCAATCCAGCGATGCATTTTCAGGGTGCTGGCAATGGTCCTGTTGTCATAACTTGGATCGGCAGAGAGCATGAATTTTACAGCGATGCATCTCCGATCTCGCCCGTTAAACATTGTGCCACTTTCAGACATGATAGAAAGCTCCTGTCGCTTTTGGGATTTGTAAACAATTGGGGTACTAGTAGATGGTCTGCAACAAAAAAAAAAGAAGAAAACTGGTCTTCATCAAACGGAAATGGAATCATGTCGTCTTTTCTAGGGCAACTATTTTATCGTTCCACCCAGTAAATAACTAGGAAGGATCGACGTATACTTTTAAATAGAAAGTAAATAACTACAAACATCACTAATGGATATAAATATGTTCGAAATCGTTGTTGTGAAATTGGTACATCTGAGTTTTGTTTGTGGGTTAGGGTTAGGGTGAGGGTCAGGGTTAGGGTTAGAGTTAGGGTTAGGATCAGGGTCAGGGTCAGGGTTAGGATTAGGGTTAGGGTCAGGGTAAGGGTTAGTGTTAGGGTTAGGGTTAGGGTGGGGTCATAAGTGCAGCTAAATATTAATAGCAATTATCTTATACTTTCTTCACTTTAATGATAAGTCATTAATGTAGAAGCCACTCGAGGATAACGATTAGTCGGATTGCTAGTCGGATAACGAACATTACTAGAAAATTATAAAAGAGAACACCTCCACAATATCTGTTGACAGTGTTGGAAGGTAGACGTATTTTACAAACGTTATTGCTTTTTTCTTTATTTCCAAAACAAAAAAAAAAAATGTTGAGCTGCCGTGCCGTTCCAGTTGCAAACTTTCGAGTACTTTGTGTAACGATCCAAAAACAATGGCGACGATTACGTCTTTAATTTTCGCAGGGTAATATGGGTGTGAAACTAAAACCCAGACGGTTATGACGAGAACGTGTCCTTGATGCGTACCTATAGAAAAAAAACTAAGGTAATGGACATGGACCAGTGATTCACTATTTAGTACTTAACACGCTCTATTTGGCATGACACGAAACACATGTCAGACTATGGGTGGGACAAACGCACAAGTAAAGAAAAGGCATTCGCGTATATGAGTAAACCACCACATCGTATTCGAATATGACCGTTTAAATAATCAAACTGTATTGTACCAGTGTACAGTCGGCGATATGCAAATACTGAGTCGTGCAGAATGACGTCATGGTAAGGAAAAAGAAGACTATAAAAAAAAAGAAAGAGCCTGGTTAAATATTAATATCAGCGTCCGAGTGATTTTATCAACGGACCATTCATAACTTGTGTTTCCGACGACTGCATAGTGCTTTGCACATATCTATAGGTGGAAGCTTAATATTGACACAATACTACGTTTTAGGTCTATTATGGATTCAACTACGACAAATAATCTGATTATTTAATTTCATCACGTGATATTTTCACTTGAACAGTTCAAAATGTGGACAGAAGATTACCATAGGCCTAGAAGTATGTCAAGGCGAATTAATAAAGAAAGGAAAGGGGTTACGTAAAGGGCTAGTCATCTAAATATAAAAGGTCGTTGCATAGAGACTACTTGAAATCGACCAATCAGTTTCTGACAGTTCTTTTAAAAAATATATTGTAAGGGAACAAACTAATAATTATTCGAGTTTTTAAACGGATAGAGAGATTTCAGTTCACCACGACCGGATGTAATTTCCTGTGTTTTCTGATATTAAGTGTATTTAGTTCTCTCCTACTGCAAGAACTGTGATACCAGAGTCGGAAAGTGGGATTGAGCAGTCAACGCCCCCGAGGAGGTGTACATTGACCTGGAAAAAGTACCTGAGTAACCCCGTCGGCATTCCCTGGTAAGGGCGCCTCAGGCTATTAGCAATAAACTAACCGCTTCTAAAAGAGAGAAGGCAAAGCCTGGGAGGGCGGACCTCCTAGAAGAGAACCGGCATTACATCGCAATCAACAGAGACCAGGTCATTATAGGAATAGTGTTGATTTTGGGGGCCGGGGATAAAAAATTCCTGGCCGGATTCTTATATTAAGAAGAATTGTTATTTGCAGAGATTCATAACCTACCGTGCCTGGTAAAGTTCCATCATGAGCCGTGAATAAGAACTATGTATATTTTTGTGTTTTTTTTGTGTTGCGTTACGTGTTATTTGATAATTTATTCTTGTGTTTAATTTTTTCTTCCTTTTTTTTTTTAACACTGTATTTAAATAAATGTGCAAATTTGTATTTGGTTGTATTTCTTCTTTCTTTCTGCTCAATTGCATTTCGCTTTTCATATATATATATATATATATATATATATATATATATATATATATAGTTGGTTTTTGTTTTGATTTCTTAAACGATAGTAATGTTTATGTCTCCGCCTCGGAGAACCGGTGTTTTTCTTAGAAAGTCGCCCAATTTTATTTGGACGTATTATTTATTTATTTATTTGTTTATATATATATATATATATATATATATATATATATATATATATATATATGTGTGTGTGTGTGTGTGTGTGTGTGTGTGTGTGTGTGTGTGTGTTTAGGGGTCATAATCGGGGTCAAAGTTTAAAAAAATTTGACCTCTGTGTTCTCCACTAAATTACTCAGACAATTTCTGGTCCAAACAATATAAATTTTACATAAAAGGTATTCAGAGATAGGACAAGCTTTTTAATCGGTTTGAGTCGAAAATTTTTAGTTACCAATATATAAATGTATCTATGTTTGCATGTCTGCCCAAAACTTTCGACAGAGGCGACGGATTTTCACAAGTCAGTATCGTTTTGTAGCTCGACCCTTCCGACGACAAATACCGAAAAATTGGCTGATAAAACATTAATTTCTTCACCCTCAACTGGGCACTACTCTACAGAGAGGGGTCACTTTTTTCATCGATATTTTCGAAAGTCATCCTCTCTTTTCGATTGTCTAGCCTTAATTTTAACCTTCGTCACTTCCGGTGTGGCGGAGGTCGTAACAGCAAAGCGGTCACGTATTTTTTTCCTGTCCTTTTTCTCCTTTGCGGTACGGGTTCGAGCCTTCCTTCCTATTACCACTTTTTTTTTTTTGCTCAACACCTCCAAACAACCAGGGCAACGCCGGGCACCCATGCTTGTATATCTATAAAAGTGAAAATGTCTGTCCTTCTACGTGTGTGTGTCTCTCTCTGTGTTGTGTGTGTGTGTCTGTGTTGTGTGTGTGTCTGTGTACATTTCCCTACACAAAAACTCTGTCAATTTTCAGTCTACAGACTCAAAATTTGATATACATGGTACTGAGATTTGGGAAATTCATGGGCGTAAACACTTGAAATTTTAGATGTAGGTTCCTTTGACATAGATCTAACTTAATAACTTGATTTGAGCCCAAAACAATAAATGTTAAGGGGTCATAATAGGGGGTCAAATTAAAAAAAAATGACTGCTTCGATCTTTACCAAATTACTCAGAAATTTCTGGTCTAAACATTTGAAATTTTACCTAAAAGGTATTCAGAGATAGGGCAAGCTTTTTAATCGGTTTGGGTCGAAAATTTGAGCTACCAATATATAAATCTATGTATGTATGTTTGTATGTCTGCCCAAAACTTTCGACAGAAGCGACGGATTTTCACAAGAAGAGTATCGTTCTGAAGTTTGACCTCTCCGATGGCAAATGCCGAAAAATTGGCTAAAAACATTAATTTCTTCACACTCAACTGGGCACTACTCTACAGAGAGGGGTCGCTTTTTTCCGGTATTTTCGATTGTCTAGCCTTAATTTAAACCTATGTCATTTTGCTGGTGGTCGTAACAGCAAAGACGTCACGTTTTTTCCCGTTCTTTTCCTCCTTCGCAGTATGGGTTCGAGCCTGCCTTCCTACTACCACTTTTTTTTCTGAACACGCACCTTCAAACACCCGAGCAACGCCGGGCTTAAATGCTAGTCTATCTATCTATATATCTATAAAAGTGAACGTGTCTGTGCGTCTGTGTGTCTGTCTGTGTGTCTGTCTGTCTGTGTACATTTCCCTACGCAATAACTCTGTCAATTTTTAGTCTACATACTCGAAATTTGATATACAGGGTATTGAGATTTGGGAAAATCTTTGTAATCCGTTTTTGGCCAGAAATGTTGCTATTAAGAGGTCAAAGTTCAACTATTTGACCTTTGAGAACTGTACCAAACTCCTCCGACAATTTTGGGTCTAAGCACATGAAATTTTACATATAGGTTCCTTGGACATAGATCTAACTTAATAATGTAATTTGAGCCCCAAACAATAAATGTTAAGGGGTCATAATAGGAGTAAAAGTTTTAAAAAATTGACCTCTGCTGTCTCTACCAAATTTTTCAGACAATATCTGGTCTAAATATTTGAGATTTGACCTAAAGGGTATTCAGGGACCGGGCAAGTTTTTAATCGGCTTGGGTCGAATATTTTTTAAAGTCATCCTCTCCTTTCGATTAAAACCTACGTCACTTCTTGTTTGGCGTGGTCATAACAGCGAAGACGCCAGGTTTTTTTCCTGTTCTTTTCCTCCTTCGTGGTACGGGTTTGAGCCGTCTTATCTACTACCAATTTTTTTTTCTGCTCACCATACATATCCAGATACCCGGGCAACGCCGGGCTTAAATGCTCGTCTATCTATAAAAGTCAACGTGTCTATGTGTGTATCTGTGTGTTTGTCTGTCTGTGTACATTTCCCTACGCAATAACTCTGTCAATATCAAGTCTACAGACTCGAAATTTGATATACAGGGTACTGAGATTTGGGAAAATCTTTGCAATCCGTTTTTGGCCAGAAATTTTTCTGTTAATGTGTTAAAGTTCAACGATTTGACCTTTGAGAACTCTACCAAACTCCTCCGCCAATTTTGGGTATAAACAATTGAAATTTTAGATATAGGTTCTTTGGACATGGATCTAACTTAGAAACTTGATTTGAGCCCCAAACAATAAATGTTAAGGGGTCATAATAGGGATCAAATTTTAAAAGATTGACCGCTATTTTTTTTTTTTAGCTCAACATACACCTCCAAACACCCGGGCAACGGCGGGCTGAAATTCTAGTATATAATATATATATGATTTGAGTGCCATCTGCTAGAATCAAAACCGAAACTAAAACATACCAAAACTATGTCTGCAAGTTAAACAAAAAGTGAAGTTTATTTGTACTCAGTATGGTTGGACTGTGGAAAAGAATGGGAATTTTGTTAAATACTAGCAAGCCGCCCGCACAAATATTATAATTTAATTCATATTATGTTTTTTCTACACCGTTCACTTCTTGTAAAAAAAAGAAAAGAAAAAAATACTCGAGCTGAAATCGAAACTAAAACCTAAAAACAGTGAGTCAAACACGAAACGTGACACGGTTTTAAAAGGTGTTTTCAAACTACTTATTCTTAGCATAATCTGAACTATTCACACATGCACATTCGTGAAACAGTTAACAAACAGATAAAAACGTGATGACTCCCACGTAGCAAGTTTTCAATTTTGATCACTTAAAAGTCCGGATGAAAATGGATTAAATATTTATCCATATGTCTGAATATCCTATATACCAAATTTCAAGTCTGTAGATCAAGCATTCATTAATTATATAGGTTGAGAAGTGTCCTCACACACGCATTCTCACTTTTATAGATATGTAGACAAGATTGTTTCCATGACAACAGTAATTCTGATAGACAAGATGCAAGCAAGGGCAGTCGGACATTTCACAGTTTCATAATTATATAGATACACATATCTAACTCATATATAGATAGATATAAACATGCCAATTATGTTTTGTAGCCATTTTGTTTTTCGTTCCTTTGCTGTCATTTCTTTTTTGTTTCTCATGTGACCGTTCTGCTTTCCTTCTCAAGGTTACAATTTTTTTAACCGATTTTTTTTTACTAAATGTTAAATAAAAACATTAGCAAAAACGTGACAAACACTTCTGTTAACTATTAATTAAACTTTTGTATTATTTGCATTATTTAAACTGCTGTTCTCGTTTGGAGTATTATTTCCACGATCCGACCTTCTTTAGCTGCATCTTGTAAAACTCGGTAATCTTTGAATTCAGGAATCTGCACAGAATTTCGAACATTACCTTTTATTTAATCTACGGGAATAGCATGCTCTTGTCACGTCAGCCATGACCCGGTAGAAGTCCTAAGTAATTCATCATTGTATTTGGAATATTGATTAAACCTTCAACCTCCACAAGAGTGTTACTTACAAGAGATTTTTACAAAGTTTGTTGTCCATTAAGGCACAGATCTATGCAAAAGGCTACATTGTAATTCCGTAGAGATTTTCAAGTTTGACAAATACAAGATGCCCTCAACAAGTTTCCAGACTTTTTTTATATGAGCATTTTTATTGATAGTACACAACATAAACTCTAGTCCCTTGCAAAGTAATCTCCTCCGGCTGCAGTGCACTTGTTGTACCGTTCCAACAACTTCTGGAAAGCCCCATGGAAGTCCTCTCATGTGAGTAGGTCAATAACCCTTGTCAGAGCTTCTTTTGTCTCCGCAATTTTTTCATGGCAGTCTCTAAGGTTTCAGCTTAGGAAATAACCAAATGTCAAAGGGAGCAAAGTCTGGACTATGAGGAGGGTGAGGAACTGTCTTGATACCCATCTTGGTCAAATAGTCTAATCTTCTCTGAGAACCATTGGAACAAACTTCGCGCAAGTCTTCCACATCTTCAGTTCCTCACAAATAATTGTGTACACAGTTCCCACACTGACATCAAACTGTGCAGTTATTGTCTCTATAGACACACGATGGTCCTTATGCATGAAATTCTTTATTTGGCCAATCAACTTTGGTGTTCTGACTTCCTTATTCCTTCCACACCTCTTATCATCCCTCACAGACTCCTTGCCTTCATTGAATCTTTTATGAAACTGAAAAACTGATACTCGATTCATTCAAGATGGTCCAACAGCAGTCTGAAGCATTCCATACGTTTCTGTGGCATTTTTTTCAAATTTAAAACAGAATTTTATTGCATATCGTTCTTCTAAAGTATCCTCACATCCAGATTGCATTTTTGAAATTCACCAACTGTGACAATCAGGCTTTAGTAGGGGGTATTCCAATTCCTTCTCTAGTTGTTTATTTGAACCTGAAAGCACAAAAATTGGTCAGTCATCTCATAAGATGTATAGCAACAACATATTGAAAACATTGCCAGGGCTGCTGCGAAAAAGGTAGGCACTCTCTACCGTGCTAGAAAACTACTGACACCTGAAAGTACCCTGTACCTCTATAAGGCCACCATTCGCCCATGTATGGAGCATTGTTGTCACATTTGGGCTGGTGTATCTGCTGCTAGTCTCTCGCTCTTAGACAAGGCTCAAAAGAGAGTTGCCAATCTGATAGGCCCTGAACTGGCATCTAAGCTTCAGCCTCTGTCCCATCGATGAAATGTTGCATCCCTCTGCCTGTTCTACAAGTATTTTAATGGTGAATGCTCTGACGAACTGCAGACATTTGTGCCCCCACGACGTAGACACCCTCGACAAACTCGACAGGCAGCTAAATCCCACCCCCACACAGTAGAGATCCCTAGATGTAAAAGATCTTTCTACTCCAGTAGTTTCTTCCCCAGAACCGCTAGACTCTGGAATTCCATTCCAGATCCCTGCTTCCCCAACTGTACTGACATGCAGAAGTTCAAGTGTAACATGAATCGACATCTTGCTGCCCAAATCCCAACATAGTGCCCCAGCAGTTGCTGCCCCTGATAGTAGCCCTCTACACCAAAGTGGCAATGTGCCTTGTTTGGGGTGAAAATGTAAAAAAAAACAAAAAATATTGAAGTTTCAAGAGTGTACAGCAATTTTAAATGCCTGTACAAAAAATGTCTGGAAATTTATTGACAGCACCTCATACATTTAAAGGAAGTTGGAAGTTACATCGGTCGAAACGTTGTGAAAATAACAGCCATGATGAGAACAGTAGTCCGAATGATACAAACAATCGTTGTATCTTCTTCCACGGATGTTCTTCGGGGAAGTTGCATTTGGTTTATCTTGTCAAACTCGGGAATCTTTCTGTCGAACTTGGGAATCGGCATGGAATTTAGAACAGAACTCTTTATCTAATGCACGTAGGTAGCATGTTCTCATTCCGTCAGCCATGAGCGGGCAGAATTCATAAGCAATTCGTAGTTTTATTTGTAGTACCGCCCACAGTGAGGATTGAACTTTCATAATGCAGAATAATTTCAATTAGAACTGATTTTTTACGCTTGACAAGATACCTCTGAACCAGGTCGGAGGATAAATCGATCGAAATGCTGTAAGAATAACACTTAAGATGTGAACCGTAGTCCGAAGTATCCAAATAATACAAACCATCAATTCTCATCTAAAAATCTCAAAAACCAAAATATAAAGTTTTACTTTACTGCTTTTCCACGTGATATTCGCAGTATGAGACACAAGAGTGGTTAAACCAGCAAACCAGTAGAGTACTCGACTCAAAGTAGCAGCAAACGGTGTTTGGTCAGATTTAGTTCCTGATATTAAAGATTCCCTGTTGTGAGTCATCTACTCTTCTGGTTTGGCAAGTTTTGTACAAGTTTTTATTTATTAGTTCATTTGCTAAATTGTTATGTGAACATATAAAACAGTTACCGAATCCGCCATTTTCTTATATTAAGAATGGCTTTCTAAAAAATTATTTTCTTCTGTATTTACTTTTTTTTTTTTTTTTGCTCATGTTCACCCCTTACAAAGCATATTGCCACTTGGATGTAAGGAGCTACTATTTGGGGCCATGACTAGGAAAGATTAACAAGATATTTGTTTATGTTACATTTAAACTTCTGCATATCAGTACAGCCAGGAAAGCAGACAGCAGGAAGGGAATTCCAAACTCTAGCTGTTTGATGGAAGAAACTATTAGAATAGAAAGCTTTCTGGCATTTAAGGACATCAACAGTGAAGGGGTGAGATTTTGTTGCTAAGTGGGTTGTCGGGGATATGTATGTTGAGAGGGTACAAGTGAAACGAGTTCATCAGAACACATTAAAATATTTGTAAAAAAGGCACAGTGATGCAACATTGCAGCGATGGGACAGGGGCTGGAGCTTAGTTGATAAAGTGGGACCGATTAGATTGACAACTCTTTTTTGGACTTTATCTAAGAGGTAGAGACTAGTGGTAGATGCACGAGCCCAGATGTGACAACAGTTCTCCATGCATAGAAGATGTACCCAGCGTTGCCTGGTATTAAACGTAACGTTAAAAAAATGAATTTAAAAAAAAAACGTGTGCATGCGAGTATTATGTTTTCTCTAAATAGTTCTTTTTTTTTTTTTTACACAGTGATCACCACTTATCAAGGCCCAGAAGCTACTCAGGGATAAGGGTTATTGCAAGTACATTACGTTAGTGTGGAGATTTGATGAAGTGTTTACTTAAGGGGGCGGTTCATTAGGAATTTGTTAACATTGGACTTGAAGACATCTAAGTTGTAGTCCGGTGGGAAGCAGGCAGATGGAACAGAGTTCACTTTTGGTAAGTAAAAAAAATGCTCGAGCTGAGACCGAAACCAAAATCTAAAGATAGTGAGTCAAATACAATAACCATTAGGCCAGCTTGACACATATTTAAGAAGTGTTTTAAAATCAACTTATTTTAACATAATGTGAACGATTCAAGCATGTGCAGTCGTGAAACTGTTAACAAACATAAAAATCTGACAATTTTTCCATTTTGATCTCTTAGCAGCTCGTTTCTCCAGATAGAAACCAGTTAAAAAGTTTTTCACATGTCTGAATACTCTATATACCAAATTTAAAGTCTGTAGATCAAAAATTCGTTGAGTATATAGGTTGAGAAGTGTCCTCACACACACATTCTCACTTTATAGATATATAGATTATGTTATCACGTTTCCAGACTAAAACCCACTCGAGGATAAGAGTTAAGGATAGTGTTGGAACGATTAATCAGAATCGGAATTAGTAATTGAGAAAATCGTAACTTTTTAACGTATCAGAATCGATATCGGAATCGGATAAAATTGTACTTACTTTCAAATGCCAAAAAAGATTCTTGTAATTGTTTATTATTTGATTTGATTTAAAACTTAATTTTCCATTACTTTTACTAAAGATAAAATGGTAAATGTGTATTGGTTTGAAACTACAAACAAAATTAAAATGTATAGATCAACAACACAAGCTAATTTTTGACGTGCACGAAAATATATCACATGGGTTTTTATGGTAATCTAAAGAAAAACAACTCTACGATTAAATATTTAGTGATTTTAAAAATAATCAGAATCGGTAATTGTATTCGAATTGGGAATTTAAAACAGAATCAGTAATTGTATTGGAATCGGGAAATTGTTTTGGAATCGTCCCATCATTAGTTAAGTTGGTTGGTTGGTTGGTTGTTTTTGTATTACGGCATATCAACCCTTTTCGGGTTATTTAATGCCGAATCCAAAGATTTTGAAGAAAATTTTTTTAATAAAATATATTTGTTGTTTTCACGTCGGTTTCTATTTAACCCATAGTTGGGATCCTAACAGGTACTACCACTCCGGGTCAGAGTGGACCTGGGAGCAATGGTAATTAAAGGGTGGCTCCACACTCCCCAAAGCCCCCAAGCTGGGGCCTCACCACTGGATATAGTTTAAGGTCATATCCAGGACCCCCATTGAGGGACTTTTACTCTCTGCAGAGAGGCAGTCGGCATATTCTAATGCCCCACCGACAGGGCCATCATTAGTTAAGGGGATGGATAGATTGTCAGTTTGATTATTATGAATCCTATGAGGGGAGAGAAAATAATGCATTTGTGATTTATGAGATTGCAAGGTGACTATGTTACATCCTACAGAGAAGCAATCTCATGATAACATGTTCTAAGATTGGAAGCTTTGAGAAATAAATTCTGTTCACGGAAATTCTGTTTTGATTGCAGACACACGGATGAAGTCAAAAGAGTTATTTGCGGTTCTGGTAGCAAAGCAGTTTCTTGTGAAGCTTTCTTCGATGAGAACTAATGTTCACGGCTATATCAAGATAAGAAACCATCTTTTATTCTTATTGGCACTGCCTCTTTTCGTATCATCAGAGAGCGTTAGATTTCTTCACAAATAAAGAACGAATATCAATCACTTGAGCCAGTTAACGAGAAAAAAAAAAACATTAAGAAATTTACCTGCAGGGTTTGAACCTAAAGATCATGCCATGCAAAAAAAAAAAAATGATTAAAAAAACATGTCAATTTCCAAGTCTTATAACATTCTTTGCAGTTAATGAAAAAAATTAAGAAATTTACATTCGGAGTTTGAACCTACACAGACCACGCCATGCAAAAAAAACAAAAACAAAAAAAAAACAAAAAACAAAAAAAATATAATTTTCAAGAACGCGCTGTCAGTTCCTTTTGCACTTTATGACTTCTTAGGCTGTTACTCATCCAAGTATTATTCCAGTTCAACGTTGCTTAACTTGGACGGCCCTGTCGGTGGGGCATTAGAATACGCCGACTGCCCCCCTGCAAAGGGTAAAAGTCCCTCAATGGAGGTCCTGGATATGACCTTAAACTAGTTAGGGTCCCAACTATGGGTTAAATAGAAACCAACGTGAAAACAACAAATATATTCTATTAAAAAAAATTTTCTTCAAAATCTTTGGATTCGGCATTAAATAACCCAAAAAGGGTTGATATGCCGTAAAACAAAAACAACCAACCAACCAACTTAACTTGGATGATTGAATGAGAACTGACGTTCACGGCTATCCATAGTTCAGAAATCCACTGTAGAAAGTTATCCTCTTCATCTTATGATTGGCTGTTACTCATCTAAGTATTGTTCAGGTTCAGCGTTGCTTAACTTCGGTGATCGAATGAGAACTGATATTGACGGCTATCTACACTTAAGAAATCGGCTGCCGAAAGTGAAGATCTAAAAAAGAAAAACAAATAAATCACTTTAAATATGGGTGTGCCTCTGTTGTGTAACCAACATAATTAGCGATAAATCAGATAAAATGGAAATATCAAAGCGAATTCTTTGAATTGCAAGAAGTTCCTGGAACTTTTTTATTTAGATTGTCTACTGAATAGAGAAACTGTCTATGCCTGGTAAAAGGTCACAACTCTAAGCTTAATAAAATTATAAACCAAACCTTCAATCTCTGGTTCATATTTGTTAAATAGTCAAAGCAAACACTCTTCTCAACCACAACTGCTCAGATCTTCCCATTCTTTTTTCTATCTGCCTAACGTAAAGCAGAATTCTCAAAATTACTTGCACCAGAGAGTATTCGATAGCTTTCGAAAGATACAATCCGCCCATGAATCGAGCATTATCGCAACATCTGGCCTGGTGCATTTACCATAGTCTCTCATTCTTAAACAGAGTTCAAAAAAGAATCTCCAATCTAATAGGTCCTGAACTATCGATCAAGCTCCAAGCTCTGTCGCATAGCCACAAAGTACATCTCCGCCTGTTTTACAGGTCCTGGATATGACCTTAAACTATATCCGATGGTGAGGCCCCAGTTTGCGAGCTTTGGAGAATGTGAAGCCATCCTTTAATTGGCATTGCTCCCAGGTCCACTCTGACCTGGAGTGGTAGTACCTTTTAGGGTCCCAACTATGGGTTAAATAGAAACCGACTTGAAAAAATATATTCTATCAAAAAATTGTTCTTCAAAATCACTGGATTCGGCATTAAATAACCTGAAAAGGGTGATATGCCGTAAAACAAAAACAAGCAACCAACCTGTTTTACAAGTACTTAAATGGAATGTGCTCTGATGATGTAAACCAGTTCTTGTTGAGCCATCTCCTTAAATAAATTCTAAATAATCAAATTCTACCCAATCTACAAAATTAACGATAACAACAACACTACCACCTTGGTCTTTGGGCCGAGATCACAGTGTAGTATCTGTTCTTCAGATGCTGCACTTCATTTTCTTGTTCTCTATCAGTGGAGGAGAAGTCCTTCACGACTGAGACAATTTTAAATTTTTGTTCCTTTTCTCCATGTTAAAAAACGACCCTGGTGTCTAACTCTGTCCCGTGGGGAGGCATTGTAAATAGGAACAACACTACCACCTAACATTCTTTAACCCTTATCCTCGAGTGGCCTTTGGGCCTTAACACATGATGATTCCCATGTAAAAAAAATAAACACATAGCTCTTGTGCCACCCTGATGTACATGCTCTCAACTAACCCAAGCAGCAAAATCCCACCACTTCACTGTTGAAGCCGTCGACTATAATAGTTTCTTTTCCTCAAATTGCTAGATTTTGGAATTCCTCTCTCTGTTTCCTGCTTCCTTAACTGTACTAAACTGCAGAAGTTTAAATGTAATGTGAACAGATATGTTGCTACTTAACCATCAACAGTTTCCATTCCAAGTGCTAATATGCCTTGTTTTTTTTGGGGGGGGTGAAGTGAGTTAGAAAATAACCGTGTTTCTTTCCATGAACATGTCATATGTGTAACATATTACTTCGGGATTTCTTTCCTGTTGACTACACCATAGTCTTCTTCAAATCTAATGCCGACAAATACTTGCTACAAATCGCCCTCATAAGTGATCAAATTTATTTAATTCCATTTATCACCTTCAATCCTCTCATAATATTCTTCATCGGTCAACTGACAATCTGTCCGTTTTATTTATACTTAGCCTCGAGTGGCGCTTAGCCTTGATAGGTAACTTGATGGTGACTCATTAGATAATAGAAAATAAATAGGTTGGAAAGGTGGATAAAAATTTTGATATAAAAATATATTTAATTAGTATATATATATATATATATATATATATATATATATATATATATATATATTGTACTAGTATAAATATATTTAAATATTGTTCGTTCTGGCAAAGATTTGCCAGAGCGTAAAATACGCTTAAATATGATATTTTAATTTGCTCAGATTTGGTATATATTATTAGAGTCGTGATTTCAAAAGTTTAAAATAAAAATATTTCAGTGCCATCAGCTATATTCGAAACTGTAGCATTCAAAGCTGGTGACGTTACCACTGCACCAACATGACACGCGTATGAATGGTTAAAAATAAAAAATCATAAATAAACTAAGGCGAATGTACAAAATGTATAACGATTTTTTTCAATTTTGACCCTCTAATTGACCCCATAAAAACTATTTGAACCTGCTAAAGACCTATAAAAGAACGGTCCATGGAAAATCCAATTATGTGAGGCCCCTACGGCCACTCTGCAACTTTTAATTTCAGAAGTGATAGAGTTTGAAAATATGGAGACAGACAGACAGACATATAGCCTTTTATATATTAGATTATCTTGAATATTACAACTTTGTAATGGCTGCCAAATGTTACATCAGATTTACCGGTAAATTTGGGCGTGTCTTTCTTGTGGCAAAGTAATATAATTAGTAATAAATTAGACAGGCAAGAAAATGGAAATCTCAAAAGAAAATGTTCAGACAACAAGTAGTTGTTTAAAATAAAGTTTTTATATCCTCTACTAGATGAAAGAACCGTTGCTGCCTGGTAAGCTGTTATAACTATTATGTAAAAATGTCGCAATACAAAGCTTTTCTTAATATTTCAGCTGTTTTCATGATTGTTGTTCAATGTATTTTTCCTGTCATTTCTTTGATTCCAATTTCTCCCAATTTGTTTTTCAAAGTTTTTCGGGGTTGTTCCTAGTGCTCCTACTATAATAGGTATTATTTTGATTTTCTTCATCTTCCATATCCCTTTCCTAGCTCTGTGTATTTGCTCCGTTTCTCCCTTTTTTTTTTTGATATTCACCCTGTGATCAGCTGCAGCAGCAAAGTCTACGATTTAACAGAACTTTTCTTTCTTGTTAACTATTATGACATCCGGTCTTCTTGCTTGGATGGGTTTATCAGTTTGTATATCCATGTCCCATAGGATCTTGTGATTCTCGTTTTCAAGTACTGTTGTCGGCTGATGTTTGTACCACTTGTCTGTGCATTCGAGATGCAGTTGTTTGCATAATTCCCAGTATTCTACCCTTCCCACTCGGTCGTGTCTTTTCTTGTATTCTTTTTGGGACAGTTATTATTATTATTATTATTATTATTATTATTATTATTATTATTATTATTATTATAATTATTATTATTATAATTATTATTATTATTATTATAATTATTATTATTATTATTATTATTATAATTATTATAATAATAATAATTATAATAATAATAATTATTATAATAATAATAATTATTATTATTATTATTTTTTACTCACTAGGAGTAGTCACACAAGCAATCATCAAAGATTTCTCTGTGAAAACAAATTTGCGTTATCATAGCTGCCGCTTACCATTGATTTCTTGTTAGTTGCGACCATCGGTCTTCACTGAATTTAGGTGGCAACAAGCCTCCACAATGTCCGAGTCCTCTTTGCACTTGTCCAGCGAAGGTCTGGCTAGTGCTTTCTTTCCTCTGTTTTTCCACCCTCCTTGGCCCTCCTTGGCCCTCCTTGCTGGTGTCATATCAGTTTTTGGCGACACATAAAAAAATCCAGCTTTTGTGATCTCATGTGATGCGCTTCGGTGTTTTACATCTGTAGCATTTCTGCACGTCCACTGCATCTGTAGTTCATGTGTATTAATCTCCGCACTCAAGGGATTTCCTTAATATTTCAGCAGTTTTCATTACTGTTATCCATTGTATCTAATCAGCTATCCCTCTGATTCCGATCTCTCTCATTCTCTTTTCCAAGTTTTTCAGTATTGTTCCTAGTGCTCCTACTATTAGAGGTATTATCCTGACTTCTTTCATTTTCCATATTCCTTTGAGCACTCTGGCCAATTACTATTCTCATTATTATTATTATTATTATTATTATTATTATTATTATTATTATTATCATTGGTATTATTATTATTATTATTATTATTGGTATTATTATTATTATTATTATTATTATTATTATTATTATTGGTCCCCTGACAAAAGGAGGATGAACTTGTAAATTCACTTTTGTCCGTTCGCCCATTCGTCTGTCCGCACTTTTCTCAATAACTTGGAATTTTTTGAAATTTTGCACAAACATTAAACATGATATGAGTCAAAAAGTAACAAAGCAGATTTTCCGGGAAAACTTTGGTTGTCCTCCTAGGGGTGCCTTTCGGGTTAAAATGGCTAAAATTGACACTTTTGTACTTATTAAAAAAATTGATGCCTTGGATTTTTATAAAACTTTCTGAAAAGTTGTAACTAACTGATTTCTATATAATTTTGTTTGTCTATACTTCACGATAACTCTTGGGTGTGCTCCAGGGGCTCTTTTAGGGCTAATAAAAACACTCCATTT
>NC_136492.1:28172263-28207263 GCF_053919585.1 Euprymna scolopes | reverse complement strand
GTTCCCGTAAAAATTAAATAATTTTTTAATATTTATTTATATTTGAGGATGTTTTATTTTCATTAAAAAAAAGCAAAACTAAATTCCTTTAATTTTTTTTTATTACTGAAAACCATAACTTTAGTAAAGGTATTTTTTGTTTAAACAAAATAATACATTATATTCCGTGATCATTATTTGATATATACTGAAAATTTTATTAAAATTGGTTAAGTTCCTGATTTTTGGTGATTTTTAAGTAAAGGTAGGGGTCAAAATGTTTATACATTTTGAGTATTGGCATTTATTTTGCACGTACCTGTATCATATTCTTTGTCTAAGTTCTTTCATCTGTGTAATTAATGATCAAATCATCAAACACCTTCAGTTAAAGTACGAACGAATGGCACTTAAGTCATCTATTTTTTTTTTATAAATAATTTCATCAAGAAATCTTCATAAGTTTTTGTTTTGGTTTCGATTAAAAGCTGGTGCAGCCAAGTCATATGGATATATATTTTTTTTATTTGGTAAATCACAACATTATAATATATAAAAATCGATAGAACATTAACTATACTATAATATATACGAAATCTGCAAGAATTAAAATATTATATTTAAGTGTATTTTATGAACGGACTACTATGCCGGGCGTTCCTACGAGCTTAAATAAATACTTTTGCAGTTTAAACAAAAGAGCGGCAATAATATCAGAGCGTCTCTATTTATGCTGAACATCTACAGAATGCCAACATCAATATATTACATATGAATGAGTCTGCTGGGGAATTTCCACAGGGCCCGCTAGTCATTATTAAAGGTATTTGAACTTTTAATCACGTCTTTATTGTTATCTTTGCAATGTTGGAATTTATTAGATAACTTTTGATTGCAAGGAATAATGCACATAAGCTACATATGCTAACCAGGCATCTAAACACTAAACGGAAATTTAAACAAAAAGATACAGGAATACCACATAAAAATAAGAAAACTGTATAATCAGAAATTACCCCCCCCTTACTAAAAATTAAAGTCCGACATGGACTGGAACCACACCAAATAGTCAACCAAGGTCGAGGAGGGTGGAACAATTGAGAAAAGAAAGCACCAATCAGACCTCCACTTGATGAGTACGAAGTACTGGGATCTAGGAGAGGCTTATTGCCACTCAAAGTCCAGTTGAGACCAATAGTGATTGCTAGCAAGAAGTAAATGGCAACTTTTGCAATTATGTAAATCCATTTATAAACTTTATCGAAAGAGGGGAAGAGTACTCGAAATCTGGGAGATTTGTCAGTCAGACTCCAGGGAACACCATCGGTTTTTGTCAGTGAATGGTCCATGGTGATGGCCTGTGTGAGAACCCCGAGTGAATAACAAATAATAATAATTCTGATTTCATTTATCAATGTCTCTCTGGAAAGGGATGGGATTAATTTCCAGAAGATTTCCCTTAATCCCAGCTTCAAACCAGGAGCCTCAAAGATTGAGGGTTTTCCTAAGGATATTGGTGATACCTACAATAGCAGAGGTCTGAAGGCCGCCTAAAACATATGGGATTTTTAGTTTTTTCAATTGTCCTTCCAGACGACTTGATACTACTCCTAGTGTACAAACTACAACCGGGATTATTTGTGTTTTAACCCCATGTATACGCCTTATCTCCAAGGTCAATGGAACATAATTGCTCCACTTCTCATTCTCCTTCTCTCTCACATTCCTGTCCTAGGGTACTGAGAAGTCTACAACTGCCACTTTTTTGAGACCTTGTCAATGACGACCAAATCCAGACGATTATGTTCCAATTGCTTGGTCGTTATGACACTGATGTACCACTATGCCTCTATCTTGCCATCCTCACTTGTTCTCACTTCATCAGGCACCTCCTCAAACCATTTTCCAGCACACTTCACCCCAACCCTCTTACACACCTCCCAATATATCCGGAGTTCCATGCGATCGTGTCTTTTGTGGTACTCTCTCTGGGCCAGTCCACTACACCCTGCTGCAAGTGCACAATTGACTCTGAGGTCTTACCACAAATCCGGCATTCTGCAGCAACTTCTTCTCCTAGAACCCCTTTCTTGAACAATCGTGTTCCTAATGCCTGCTCTTGTGCTGCACAAACAAAAGCTTCAGTACTCTTAGCCAGATACCCAGCTCTACGCCATTGCCATGATCTTTCATCAGCCACTTCTGCTATATTCTGGAAGAACCTTCCATGCATTTTCTTCCTAGCCAGTTCCTCTGCCCTTTCTCTATCCATACGTTTCACAAAAGCAGCCTTGGTCTCACATACCTCCACTTCATTGGCCACAATCTTAAGCATCCACTCCTCACTTCTAACCACATACTCTTTCAACAACATCTCCTCGGTTCTAACACAATCTTTTACACTTTTTAATCCTTTTCCACCGTCTTTCCCCTTTTGATACAGCTTTGCTACGCTACTTCGAATGTGAAATATACTAAACATTGCTAAAACTATCCATGGCATGCAAATCCTTGTCAGACCATTCTAAAATTCCCGCACTGTATCTCAAAATCACTGACTGCCCATGCATTCACTGCTTTCATTAGGTTTCCTCCATACAGTTTCGACTTTGCAATTAGTTTCACTCTTCTAAGATACTCCTTCCTGACCTTCTTCTTCATTTCTCTGTTCATGATGCCTACACCCTCCAACACTCCCAAATACTTATATCCTGTATCTTCTATTTCTTTCATGATTTCTCCATTTGGCAGCACTATTCCATTTGAATATAACCTTTACTCCTCTTTTCATCACCAGCACCACACACTTACTAATCCCAAACTCCATCCCAATGTCTTCTGAGTATGTCCCCGCAAGTTCTACCAGTCTCTCCATTTTCTTTTCATTTCTACCGAATATTTTTAAATCACCCATAAACAGTAGATGGTTGAGGTGTCTGTCACCAGATCCAAAGTTATACCCCAGTTTTCTCTCTTCAAGAGGATGCTCAGTGGCATCATTATCATTACAAAAAGAAGTGGCGATAACAAATTTCCTTGAAATATCCTATGTTTAATGCCAATCTGTCCCATCTCCTCTCTGTTTGCTGTTAGCACCGTTTTCCATTGACCCATACTTGTCTCCAAAAGTCCTACCACATTCTCAGCAACCTCCATCATCAATAGTGTTTCACATATCCATGAATGAGGAACCATGTCATAAGCCTTTCTGTAATCGATACATGTTATGCTCAGACTCCTCCTCTTCTTCTTCTTCTTCTTCTTCTTCTTCTTCTTCTTTTTCTTCTTCTTCGCATCCTGCATTAATGTTTTATCAATTAGTAGTTGCTCTTTGGTACCTCTTGAGCCTTTCCAGCACCCCTTTAGTTCGTCAGGAAAAACACCATTACTCTCAAGATGTTCATAAATTTTCTCTGCAAATATTCCAGTCAACAGTTTCCACATCAGTGGCAGACATGTAATTGGTCTATAATTATTGGCATCTGTTCCCTTTGCAGGATCTTTCCTAATCAGTGCTGTTCTTCCCTTCACGACTCTACAACCCTTTGCAGAGCAGCAGCTATAGGTGAATAAAGGCATGGGGACTGTTTAAACCCCATCACTCCATCTGGACTAGGTGCCTTCCAGTTTGTCATCCTTCGTATGCCAGCCTTAACGTCATCGATGGTTATCTCAACATTCTTCATTGGCCTTTCTATGACCTCTCCCAACCAGCTACCTTTCTTATTATATCGCCCTTCGACAAACCAAATCCCACTCCAGAACTTCCTGGCATCTTTTGCATTTGGAGTGTTGTTATTTCCCGCCTGTTTACTACCATTTAATTCTTTATATAGCTGAGACTGATTGTTCCGGAAAAGGTTGTTCTGCCGAAATGCAACACTTTTTCCAACAAAGTTCCGAATTTTCATACCAGCAGTGTGGATCTTCTCTTTCAATATTGTTAGAACGCTCATGGTTCCCTTTTCCAGCAATCTATACCCCTTTCAAGCTCGTCCTTGGCTTTCTGTGCTAGTTTAACTCCTTTTCTTATTTCTTCGATTCTACCAATGTCTTTCTGCCACTGTTTAATACTTTCTTCAAGCCGCCTCTGCCAGTATGGCTTTCTATCCTTCATTTCTCTCTTTTTCTTCTTTATTAAGCCAAGACGATTCGCAATAATAATAATAATAATAATAATAATAATAATAATAATAATAATAATAATAAAAATAATAATAATAATAATAATAATAATAATAATAATAATAATAATACTGATAACCCCACTAGTTGGAGCCTCACAAGTAAAAACACCAAAGGCCGAGGACCAACAAAGAACGAAGTCTACAAACGTGGAAACCGAGAACAATGAAACAGAACTAACAGAGAATGAAGCAAATGAAATAAATAAAATAATACAGCTGATGAACGAGGAAAAAAACAAAGCTCCCATCGTTAAGGAACCAAGAGCAGAAGAAATTAAAAACAGAAACAGAGAAGGTTAACAAGTTCTTTCCACATATTCCAACAAATACAATCACAGACTTAAACAACCTAATTTACGCAGGTGCCAAAATGGTAAGTATGAATCTCAAATCAGAAAAACAACCGGGAACAAGCGGACTGACAAAACCTGGATGGGAAATAAGACTAGAAACCCAAATACACAAACATAAAAAAGAAACCAAAATGATCAACAGGAAGAAAGCAATGTGGAGAAAACGGAATATTGGAAATGTAACTGACAGGGAGAGGCTAAACAAGAAACATGAAGAACTGGACCAAAAAATAAAAGCAAAATAAGCGAGATTGAAACGATATAGATATAAATCTGAACAATGCAAACAAAACAGAATATTTGAAACTAATGAAAGCCAATTCTACCAAAATGTGAATGGAGGAAAAACAAAAACAGAACAACCAAATCCGACAGAAACAAAACTCTACTGGAGTAAAATATGGGAAGAGCGATAGGATCACAATAGAAATGCCGAATGGCTGAAAGACATGAAAGAAGAATTACAACAAATAGAAGAAGGAACAGTGAATGAAATCAGCAAGGAAACCTTAAAGAAAACCATAGGAAAAATGGCAAACTGGAGAGCACCAGGGCACGACGGGATACATGCATACTGGTTCAAAAAATTCACAACCTTAAACGAAAGGCTAGCCCAAAACCTGAGAAGATGTATACAGGAAGCAAACGTGCCAGACTGGATGACAAAAGGTAGAACCACACTGCTACAGAAGGATACGGAGAAAGGAACCGTCCCTAGCAACTATAGGCCAATCACGTGCTTACCAACTATGTGGAAGATACTGACAGCACAACTAAGGGAACAAATGTACCACTCACTGAATAACCGTGGACTCGTCCCTGAGAAGCAGAAAGGATGCCACAAAGGAACACATGACCTGTTATATATAGATCAAAAGATCCTAAAGGAGGTAAAAAGGAGGAGAAAGAATTAAGCCATGGCATGGATTGACTACAAAAAAGCATATGACAGGATCCCCCAAGCATGGATAATAAAATGCCTAAAAATGTATAAAATACCAAGCGGGATCACCAACGTAATAGAAAATGCAATGAAAACATGGAGACTGGAATTGACAGCTGATGGACAACACATAACAGAAATTAATATACAAAAACGCATCTTCCAAGGAGACTCATTATCACCATTATTGTTCATCATAGCCATGATGCCCTTGAACAGTATTCTGAGAAAGAGCCAAGCCGGATACAAGTTCTTCAATACAGAGGAAAAAATGAACCACCTGATGTACATGGACGATCTGAAATTCTTTGCAAAGACCGAAAAGGAGCTAGAGACACTAATTAACACTACCAGGATCTTCAGCCAAGATATCCAAATGGAATTTGGGAATGGAAATGTACACACAACTAGTTATAAGAAAGGGAAAACTGGAAACGATAGAAGGCATGGGACTACCAAACCAAACAGAAATAAGGGCACTAGGGAAACAAGACGACTATAAATACTTGGGAATTCTGGAAGCGGACACCATCAGAGAAACAGAAATGAAAGAGAAAATTGGAAAGGAATACCTCAGGAGAACAAGAAAACTCCTGGAAACGAAATTATATAGCAGAAACCTAATAAAAGGTATAAATACATGGGCAGTATCACTAGTAAGATACTCTGGACCGTTTATAGGGTTGACAAAAGAAGAACTGAGACAACTCGACCAGAAAACCAGGAAACTCATGATCATGCATAATGCACTACACCCAAAGGACGATATTGACAGACTCTACGTGAAAAGGAAAGACGGTGGGAGAGGACTGATTTGCATAGAAGACTGTGTGAAGGACACGAAAAAAGAACTAGAAAAATACATAATGCAAAACACTGAAAGGACAATTATGGCAGCGAGAGACACTGAAAAAAAAACAACAAAACAGAAAACAGAGAGACAAACGACAAAACGAGAAAAGAGAAATGGGAAGAGAAACAACTCCACGGAAGATTCATAAGAATGACAAAAGATGAGAACAACGAAAACACCTGGACATGGATGTGAAAAGGACATATAAACTGAGAAACTGAATCTCTAATAACTGCAGCACAAGATAACTCGACATATCAAAGCAAGGATCGATAAAACACAAGAAAACAGCAAATGCAGACTATGTGGACAAAGAGACGAAACGATAAACCATATAGTAAGTGAATGCAGCAAACTGGCCAATAGGAATACAAAAACAGGCATGACCAAGTGAGGAGGGCGGTGCACTGCAAATTGTGCAAACGACTGCATTTTGAGCATACAGACAAATGGTACAAGCATAAAACTGCAACAGCACTTGAAAACGAGAGCCACAAAATCCTATGGGACATAGACATACAGATGGACAAACCCATCCAAGCAAGAAGACCAGATGTCGTAATAATTAACAAGAAAGAAAAATCCTGTCAAATCATAGACTTTGCTGTCCCAGCTGACCACAGGGTGAGTATGAAAGAAAAGGAGAAACGAAGCAAATACACAGAGCTAGCCAGAGAGTTAAAAGGGATTTGGATGATGAAGAAAATCAAAATAGTACCGATAATAGTAGGAGCACTAGGAACAATTCCGAAAAACTTCGGAAAAAGAATGTCAGAAATTGGAATCAGAGGAATAACTGCAAAACTACAACGACTAACGATAATGAAAACGACTGAAATATTAAGGAAAATCCTTGAATGCAGAGAATAATACAAGAAGACAATATAACGAATAAGTGTTACAGGGAATGAAGAACACCGAAGCTTCATATCTATAAGTTCTACACCCCCCTCATGCATCCCCCCATTGTTTCATCACCGCCCCCCCCAATAAAAAAGTGACACCAAAGAGCTGAGAAAGGTCAAGAAGGACTGAAAGACCGAGGAGAGAGCGCTAGCCAGACCTTGGCTGGACAAGCGCAAAGAGAACTTGGACCTTGGGGAGGCTGAGTGACACTCAAATTCCAGTATAAACCAGTGGCCACTGCCAGCGAGAAATCAATGGAAAGCGGCTGTTGCGATGATGCAAATTCATTTGCAAATGCTATCGAAGGAGGTGGAGAGAGCTGGACGTCCGGGGAGACTTGTTGTCACTCAGCTTCCAGAGAACACCACAAGTTTCCAACCAGATCGTTTGTTTACCTGTGTGAAAGCTCCATGTGAGCCAATAATAATAATAATAATAATAATAATAATAATAATAATAATAATAATAATAATAATAATAACAATAATAACAATAATAATAATAATAATAATAATAATAATAATAATAAAGAAAAAAAAGAAGGGAAATGAAATCCAAACAGAGCAAAACATACATATTGGTAATTAATTAAAATATTGTCGGATGAGTCATTGAATTGTTGAAGGCTTTTGTTCTATTTCTCATGGAAAGTCTTTAAAAATATTCATAGCAGACACAATTGGTTATCCCTCCGGTCGAACACACATCTTTCTGCCTCTTGAGAGTCGATTTTAATGCATACGTAATCAGTTCTGAACGCCAAAGCATTTTTGACACGCACTGACCCACGAACTTAAACGTAATGTGAAGATGATGAACATTCAAATAAAGAAAATAGAATGATTAGTAGATTCAGTTGGATTATTTGTACTCCTGTTCTTATATTAAGTGTTATTTGCATGACGTTTCTGTCCATGTTATTTTTTCAAGCGTATCTTGTCGAACACGGGAATCTTTCTGTCGAACTCGGGAATCTTTCTGTCGAACTCGGGAATCTGCAAGGAATTTTGAAGAACCGTTTATTTAATCTACAGGAGTAGCATACTCTCATTTCGTCTGCTAAGTGTTCTCATCTTGAATGTTATTTGCACAAGTCCTAAGTAATTAGCAATGATATTTTTGGCATGGAGCACTGAATAGAGTACTTGGTGAAATTTAGTTGTAAAGGTTACATTTCTCGAGATTAAAGGTTCAATCCTCAATGCGGGCGACCCCAAAAAATACTTCAGACTTCTACTCAGCCGTAGCTGACTAAATGATAGCATGCTAATACCATGAATTAAATAAAGGGTTCCGTTTGAAATTCCCTGCAGACTCAGGAGTTCGAAATAAAGATTCCCAAGTTCAACAGAAAGATTCCAGATTTCGACGAGATACACCTGAAGAAGGTCGGAGGTTACATCGACCGAAACGTTGTGCAAATAAGACTCAAGATGAGAGCACTGCGGGGTCAGTTGAGCAATATGCGGGCGAGCGTTGTCATAGAGAAGAATTCATCCCTTCATATTGACCAACCTCGGCACATACTTTGGAGCTTCCGGTGCATTTGGTCAATTTGTCCGTAGTACTTCTCCGCCGTAATCGTTTCGCCCGGATTCAAGAAGCTGTGATGGATGAGACGGCCGCAGACCACCAAACAGTCACCATAACCTTTTTTGTTTTGTTTTGTTTTGGTGTAATTTCGGCTTCGGGAAGTGTTGTGGAGACTCTCCGGAATCCAACCACTGTGCCGCACGTCGTCTGTTGTAGAGGATGTATTTCTAATCAAACATCACAATCTGCTCGAGAAATGGATCGTTTTTGTTGCGCAGAAGGAACGTAGAAGACAAAACGACATTTTTTTTTTTATTATCGTTCAATTCATGTGATACCAATTTATCCAACGTTTTTGACGTCCCTATTTGCTTTAAATGGCGAACGACTATTAAATAGTCGACCTCGAGTTCAACAGCAACTTCTCATGTGACTTTACGATGATCGGCATCAATTAAGGCTTTCAAATGTTCGTTATCAACCGCAGTCGGTCGGCCGCGACCGTCTTCATCTTCGAGACTCTCGTCATCATTGCGAAATTTCTTGAACCACCGTTTGCCACGCGTTTGTTAGTAATTCCTAGGCCAAACGAATCATTGATATCACGAGCTGACTCAGCAGCTTTTCCGCCTAGTTTAAACTGGAACAAGAAAATCGTGCGGATTTGAATTTTGTCCATGCTGTGAAAAGCCTGCAAAAAAATATGAATGAAGAGACTAAGAACGATACCAAATAACACGATGCAATAGAGCGATAAACGCACTTCCAAATGATATATAACATGGCTATATATATCAATGAATTAATTCAGAAATCATATATAAATGTAACATATGTGAGAACATGATATTGTTTTTGCAACAACCTAATATATATATACGCAATAGAGAGTAATTATATATATATATATATATATATATATATATATAATTACTCTCTATTGCGTATTGAGCTTTTTCATTCGGTTAACTAACTATATATAAATACTGGTATTTATATTAGATTATTGTTTACCATTGCGTATATCAGGCGAACACTACATCTTTTTCATTTCATTACTCTTAATTTTCTTTCTCTTATATATATATATATATATATATATATATATATATATATATATATATATATATATATATATATATATATATATATATAACTTTTGAATTAATGAAAACAAAGGGATTTAGTGTTTACCTGATATACGCAATGGTAAACTTAAAACTAATATAAATAACAGTATTTATATATAGAAAATATAATCCCAACCGAATAAAAAAGTTCAATACGCAATAGAGAGCAGAGCGTATTATAAGAGAAAGAAAATTAAGACTCTAAGTTTAACTTTACAATCAAAATTTATTGTTTGACTGAATACTCCAAAAAACAATTTACAAAGTCCTTATTCCGCGGAGTTTCAAAGAATGATATTCTTGTTATTCTTCTCATCAGAGGACATAAAGAAATCAGCAAATTATATTTGTAGCAATGCTAGAATGTGCTAGTTCTCTTATATATATATATATATATATATATATATATATATATATATATATATAAGAGGTTTTCATGAATCTATACACGTATAGAATCGGAATTGGTAATTATATCGGAATCGGAAATTTGAACAGAGTCGATAATTGCTTCGGAACCTGTAAATAATGGAATCGTCTCATCACTAAATGCAAGAAATATAAATCCCTAATATTGGTTTTGAAATAAGCGTCACTATATATGTCTGAGTTCGAAGTAATGAAAAATAAAATTTTAATAAAAGGAATCAATAGAATTGCATTTTATAGAATATGTTCCTTCTCCTACCTGTTTACTGACATTGTGTGTTTGGAATGTTTAGGATTCCATTCGTCTCAGTCGGTAATGACGTGTTCGCCATCTGATAAGGAATAATTAAAATAATTGCACGAAATCCGTGTTAATTTTAAATAACGGTTGAGCACTATTCACCTAGGCTAGTTTTTGTTTGTATGTTTTATGCTGTTTTGCGTGGTTGGGGTGGAATGACCTTCTCATTGGCACGTTCGTTCGGTCAGGGCGAAAAGCAGTACGTCAATAGATTGGCACTTTTCGGCTTCCATTGCTATGAATGGCGTCTGCGATTCAATGGGTCGTCTTGAGCGGAAATTTGGTATTTAAAGAAAACGCAGGAGATAAAACCAGGGAGGCCCATGGGGGATATATTTGCATCTGTGACGAATCAATATCCAGAGAAAAAGAAGTTCAGATTTTTTTTCTGCGATGAATTTGGAAGAGGGGGTAAGAAACACAAAAAGATAGAGAGGAAAAGGTGATAAAAGAGAGACAGTCCTAATAAGAGAGTGGATGGCGATTAGAATTAGAAAATAATGAGATAGATAGATAGATAGATAGAGAGAGAGAGAGAGAGAGAGAGAGAGAGAGAGAGAGAGAGAGAGACGCAGTAAGAATAAAGAGAGAAGAAAATAAGGAATTAAAGAAAGAGATTATGAGAGAAAACGAGTTGAAAGAGATAAATGAAAAAAGAGTGCGAGAGAGGAATTTGGAAAAAAACTTACGGGTATCGAAATCGGTGTCGGAAAATAACCGCAAAATTTTCCGATACAAAAAAAAAACAACAAAAAAAAAACGATTCATTTAATTGCCTTTTTTATTTGATTTTGTTTAAAGCAAACTCTTCGACCGCTGGTAGTAAAAATAAAATAATAAATATTTATTGATTTTAAACTATCAGTTAAGCCAAAATCGATAGATCACTTCCCTACGAGAATATTTTTACATTTGAGAAAATATCTGTACATTCAACATGTGTTTTTACGGTAATTCGAAAAGATAACAATTATATAGTTAAATATAATAAGATCTATAAATAATTTGAACCGGAATCGGCAATTGTATCAGAATCGAAAATTTAATAGGGAACCGGTAATTATATCAAAAACGGGAAAAATATTGAAATCGGCACACACACACACACACACACACACACACACACACACACACACACACACACACACACACGTATATATATAATGTACGTATATATATATATATATATATATATATATATATATATATATATATATATATATATATATATGTATACATACATTTGTATTCATATATCTATCTCTCTATACTCCTATAAATTCGTTTTTCTTTTGTGTGTATTGATATTCAAATTAAAAACCCTATTTTCTAGTTATTGTATTTATTTGCTTCCTCACCAAAGCAAATTAGGCACAAGGCCGTTTTTAATGTGGGGTAAAAACCAGCTCCCCTAAAAGTAGGCAAAAAGGGGGCACTCTGGTTACCAAAAATAATAATTGTCCCAGTATAGAGGGTTTCCCCTCCTTTGACTGGTTCAAATTATCTTAGGTGCAGCATCTGCAGAACAGATACTACACTTTGAGGTATTTATTTGCTACCCCACTGGGCAAATTAGGCACAAGGCCGATTTTTAATGTGAGGAGTGACGGGAAAATGGGGACCTACTCCCCGGGGAGTAGGGGAGCTGGATAGTGAAAATTGGTATGAAGGGTTGCCCCTACATTGACCAAGGTCTTATATGTAGGGTTGCCCCCACATATGGTCTTTGCTTGCAGTATCTGCCGGAACAGATACTACATTCTGATCCCGGCCTGAAAGCCGAGAACAACAGAAAAAAGCAAACCTCTTTTCTATTTGTTTAAAAAGAAAATACAATTTTCTTATATATGGGGCGTGGAAATGCATTCACTAGCAAAAGATCTAGCTAATTTGCATATTCTTTTAAACATTCATTTTAATTAATTCTCTATTAGTTGCTTCGGTTTTCTGATGGGATGATCATCTTTAGTTAACTTTTACGTGTAATTATATTCATGCAGATATTCTACATGATTTATACTTGTATAATATTTGCGTAAAAAGGTTACAGTAAACAACAAATTGTTTCCATATATATTTATGTATACGTATATATTTTTGTTTAATCTATTAGTCTATCTATCTATCTATCTATCTCTCTCTCTCTCTCTCTCTCTCTCTCTCTCTCTCTCTATATATATATATATATATATATATATATATATATATATATATATATATAAGAGTGAACGCATCTGTGTGTCTGCCTGTCTGATCTGTAGATCAGGTTTAAGGTCTCGAATGAAGCAGATTTGATTTTTTTCCATCATATTTTCCCTTTTGGCAATGGTTTCAACCATGTGTTTGATTAAAAATTTCGATAGTATGCGTAAATGCTTACTTTCTTAAGTGGTCTTATGATCTTGATCAGGACTGTATATGTTTTGTTTTTTTAGATTTAACATACATTGAGCTTTTAAACAAAATGGATTGATCATAAACAAAAAGTGAAATATAATTAAAAAATCATACTTTACCAAAACAGACAAACAAACACACACATTATATATATATATATATATATATATATATATATATATATACATATATATATATATAATAAATTCCACAGCCAAACAACGTCGCAGCCCACAAGAGTCATGACAGTCAAAGAACCGGAAGTCCAAGACTCGAGTTTCGCCCTCATTTGGGCTCATCAGTTAGACACATCCAAACTCAGGATTTGAAACCCGAGCCTCTTGCATGCAAGGCAAGCACTCTACCAACTGAGCAAACGCCCTGCACACAAGAATTTCTATTAACTAACACAGATCAAGCAAACCGCGCCGAAATCCGACTGTGAAATGAACCTACTTCGTCTCAACAAGGGACGCGGTCATCCAACCAGCTAATAACCCCAAGTCAATGGCTCACAAGTAGGAGTTTTAACTCGAAAGGACGATGCCATCCAGCAATGCTAACCAAGCGAGCAACTTATGATAGGATTTTCAGAATGTGAGAGATTGTATATATAATAAATTCCACAGCCAAACAACGTTGCAGCCCACAAGAGCCATATACAATCTCTCACATTCTGAAAATCATATATATATATATATATATATATATATATATATATATATATATATATATATATATATATATATATATCCTCAAAAGCTCTGGCCTTGATGGAGGAGAAACTAATCTTGCTAATATGATTTCAAATAACCTGGAATAACAGCAAGGGGAGACATGATTCCAAACTTTCTAGATTATTCTCAATGCTTGTCAATAAATTTAGTAAAATAAATATATGTCAAATCATTTCTATATTTCAATTGATATACTTATTGTCGTTTTTTCCTTTTTTCTGCTGTGTATATGTGTGTGTGTATGTGTGTGTGTGTATATATATATATATATATATATATATATTTGTTTATATATATATAAACAAATATATATATATATATATATATATATATATATATATATATATATATATATATATATATATATATATATATCTTTTTGTTTTGATCGATGGGTCTGCACACGACGACTGAAATTAAAAAGACCGCCCGGCAAATTGAAAAATTATCCATTAAGCTCGGAAAAAAGAATAACTCCGTCGTGTGTGTGCGTGTGTGTGTGCGTGTGTGTGTGTGTGCGTATATATCTATATCTATATCTATATCTATATATATAAAAGTGAAAGTGCCTGTCTGTGTGTCTGTGTACATTTCCCTATGCAATAACTCTGTCAAGTTTTAGTTTACAGACTCGAAATTTGATATACAGGGTACTGAGATTTGGGAAAATCTACGTGATCGGTTTTTGGTCACAAATTTCGCTCTTAAGGAGTCAAAGTTCAACGATTTGATCTTTGAGAACTCTACCAAACTCCTCCGACAATTTTGGATCTACACACTTGAAATTTTAGATATAGATACCTTGAACATGGATCAAACTTAATAACTTGATTTGAGCCCAAAACAATAAATTTTCAGGGGTCATAATAGGGGTCAAAGTTTAAAAAATGAACCCTTTTTTTTGTTTTTGCTCAGCATACACCTCCAAACACCCGGGCAACGCCGGGCTGAAATGCTAGTATATATATATATATATATATATATATATATATATATATATATCAGTCGGATTTCGGCGCGGTTTGTTTGATCTGTGTTGGTTAATAGAAATTCTTGTGTGCGGGGCGTTTGCTCAGTTGTTAGAGTGCTTGCCTTCCATGCAAGAGGCTCAGGTTTCGAATCCTGAGTTTGGATGTGTCTAACTGATGAGCCCAAATGAGGGCGAAACTCGAGTCTTCGACTTCCGGTTAGTTTACTGTTATGGTTCGTGTGGGTTGCGACGTTCTTTGGCTGTGTAATTTGCCCAAACATAAATATGAATTCCACGAAAAAAGGTTCTTTCTTAGCTGACTACAAAATCATTGTCTTCTAAACCAACATAACCAAGTGCTTTTTTAGTAAATAATCTAATTATACCAAATTACTGCTACAAAAGAGTATTACGCAACTGTCCCAATAACTACAATACACATACTCCATACATGGGCGAATGGTAGCTTTGTAGATGTACAGGATACTTTCACGCGTAAGTAGCTTTCTAGCATGGTAGATAGAGCCAGCCTTGGCAATGCTCTCAATGTATCTAAAACGACCTCCAGTCTGTTTTGCGCTTTGTTTCATTTTACTTCAATCGAAGTTCTCAGAAATATACGCGCCCTCTTGCTCTATATAAAATACATAAATATTTAAATATTCCATTAAATTTCTCCTTTACATCTCAGGCACTGTGTCAGTAAAGAAGTTGAGAACATAATTTTCCTCTCCCAATTGACCATTTAAATATGTTATACCTTTCTTGTGGTCTCTTGGTTTTACTGTATTCTATTACAAGAACTTATCTTGTCTGGTAGAGTATCCATCTTTGTGCTGTGACTTGAGCTAACATCACTTGTAGAAGGTGCGCGATTCCTTTGCAGGAAGAGAAATTATTTCATATACGTTGTACAATGCCTGTCGAGAGTATATGAAATTGTTTCATATATGTATTTACATTACCCGTCCTAAGGTAGGTAAAATTATTTTAAATATATGTTGTACATTACCCGTCCTTGTGGAGGTAATATTCTTTCATATACGTGCTGTAAATTACCTATCCTAGGAAAGGTACTATTATTCATACCCGTCCTAAGGTTAGGTAAAATATTCTTTCGCTCGAGATAACAAATGATATATACACATAAAAACTTCCTCTATCCTAAGAATAACAAGTATGTTCAAAAGTAATTTAATTTTTCTCATTGTTTATTACATTCCCTAGCAACGCCGGGTAGCCCTGCTAGTTCCTTATAAAAGCCAGTGTGGGTTAGACATGCTGAGGAGATATTATTTGGACTGCGAATACTATGTAATTTTGAATATTTAGTCAGGGTTTACTTGTTGTGAAAAGTATCCTTAAGCCAGGTTGTCCTGACAAACCTCTGTACAAAGAGACCACAGAATAGAGACACTTGAATATCGTATCCAGTTGACATTAAAGTTTTTCTCCTGTCGCCCCTGCTCTGTGCCCTGGCGTTGGAGCCTCTACTATGCAAGCTGAGATGTGGGGAGACAAACTCAGCCCTGTGCAAATTGCTATACCTGGTGGCTCAACCGCCAAGGTATCTGCGTTCACCGATGACGTCACGGTCTTATGTCAAGCTTCCGAGACATCGAGATCATGTCAGAGGCGGTCGCTCGGTACGAAAGAATTACAAGAGCCAAGATAAACCGCAGCAAGTTGGTTGGACTGCGGTTGGGCACCTGGAGTGGCAACGCAAACATCCCAGTGCCCTTCAGCTGGATGCATGGTCCGGTTTGGATCCTTGGCGTGTGATTCGGACCAGGTCTCCAGCTTGATAAAAATTGGTCGGAGGTACGGTCAAAGGTGGAGGCTGCAGTCAACTCGTGGCTTCCTAGGAAACTTTTCTTAAAGGATAAAGTTGAGGCGTGCGTCACGTATGTCTTTCCTCTCATCCGTTACCGACTTGCCATGCTTCTCCTGCCTGCCCAAGACCTAAAAGCTCTCATTGAACTCTTGTCCTCGCTTCTTTGGGACAGAGGAAGACACTGGGCGAGTAGACAAGTCTGTATTCAACGTCCATGTGAGGGAGGCTTGGGAATGCCGGACTTGAAGTGTCATCGAGACACTGAGATGCTGGCCTTCCTGAGCCACTATATGCAAGATGATCAACCGTGGCACCTTGCGGTTACTGCCACCTTTCCCAACCTCATTCTCGACCCCTCTATCAAGAGCCCTCACAGGCCGCGGGGAGAATCTGCCTTCCTAAAAGAGTGTCAAGCCACGCTAAAATGTCTACCAAGGTCCAGCGACCTTGTGACTGCTACCCGTAGGGAACTCCACAGTGATCTAGTGAGAGGGATTGCTGACGACCTGCTATGTGTGCGTTTGGGTTGGTAGCAGAGTGAGATGGGCACCAGTTTCAAGTCATTTGAACAATTCGGAGTTCTCTTTGACCTGGCGATTGGACGAAATGAACTTCTACTCCACAACATACAATGCAGTTCTGTGTTTTTGGAGTTGCTTGCTTGTCCCTGTGACAGAACAACAACTGTAGAAACGACTGATCATGCTTTCTTTGATTGCTGGTACTGGTCGTATGTCAGCAAGCTGACAGCTCGCATTGATCCCGAGCATCCTCGCCTGATTACCATATCCAATGTTGTTGACAACGTGAGGCCGCCATGGGACATAGAAAGACAAATGGTCTACATTACGATCCTGGCTGTGGCGAGAATGGGGTATTTGGACGTCGCGTCTGCAAGGTGGCCAGAGGGGCGTGTTGTCTTTTTCTGATCAGGATCTGATTGCTTTCTTTAAACACCAACTGAATGAAATGAAGATCAGATGTGATAGAAAGAGGCTGCATCGTGCAGCATTTGACAGAAGATGGATACATGCAGCAAGTCTGTGTGTACAAAAAGGGTCCAAATTTGAATATGTGTTCCCTGCCTAGGTGTGGAACACGCAGTTCCATCAAGTGTAACTTTATCTTTAGCCTCTTAGCTACCGAATTAGGAAGCCTCCAAGATCTCCACGTCCTCCTAACTGCAATTTTTTTTACCCCTCTCTCTAAATTTCACCCATCTTGGAGAGAAAGAAATTAATCTTAATCACTAACCCCCATCCCTCACCTCCAAAAATTTCTTTTCTCATTTCGTCCCATCTAGAGAGCATCCCCACTTAGAGACTGGCCCACAGGAGTTCAGGTTCCTTTACAAACCAAGTGGAACGGGCAGTCTATCAACTAGACGGGGTTGGGAAGGCCCTATTAACCACTACTGGAAATTTTTTTTCCCGCCCTCGACACAAATGAATTATTGTATTACCTTTATTGTTATCTTTTTTGTTTTTACACGCTAATAAAAAATGTTTTAAGAATTGGGTGCAAAGTAAGACGTCCCCAAGTACAAAAGGCCGATTGCGGTATTATGGTGAAAGAAGATTCTAGCTAAGAGAAACTTTTGTTTAGTTCTAGAGTGACAAGAATGATCAACAACTCCCATTTTTCCCCCTTTTGAGTTGGCCTTGTGCCTAAGTTTTTTGTTCATGTTAATTTTTGCCTAAATAAAGGATTTAATATCTCAAAGTGTAGTATTTGTTCTGATACTGCATTTCGCCTTTCTAACCTCAATCAGAGGAGGAGAAATCCTTCTTGATTGAGGCAATTTTTATTTTTGTTCCTTTCCAGAGTGTCCCTTTTTGGGGAGCTGGATTTTCCCTACATTAAAAACCAACCTTGTGTCTAACTCTGCCCTCATGGGTGGGGCAAATAAATAGGAACATTTAATTAACGGATACTCTAACTTAACATCTAAATCTGACCCCCAAGACCGCCATGGGCATGGAATATGTGCCTACATTAAAGATGACTTCCCATGTGGCAGGGATATCTCTAGAGAAGATCCTAATTTACCGTATATGTGCTTAAGGGTTGCTCTTACTTACACAATTGCATTTATGTTTGCCCTCTGTCGGCCCCATAACAGTGGAGTTACTATCTTTAAGAGTATATCTGAGAAAATAGACCACATCCTGTCTGCACATCCCTCGGCTAATATTCACATCTGTGGTGACTTCAACGTCCATAACGTGGAATGGCTGATCCACTCAAATAAGACAGACGATGAGGGGAGGTTCTGTCATGATTTTGCCATTGCTTATGACCTCACTCAGATTGTTCGCGAGCCCACCTGTGTGCCCGATACTACAGGTCAGTATGCAAGCCTTCTAGATCTTTTTCTCTCCACTTCCCCTGAGCTATGTTCATGTTCCGTTCTTTCTCCTCTAGGATCCTCCAACCACTCCATCGTATCAGTTAAGATAAAAATGAAATGTAATAAGTCCCCAGACATACCCCTCCATCATACTGTATACCGATACTCCATGGCTGATTGGGATAGCTTCCGTACATTCATATCTGATCTACCTCTGCATTCCATGTTTAAAAAGGAAGTGTCCTCTATAGTATCAGACCTGACCGAATGGCTAATTGTAGGCATAGACCGATTCATGTCATCTAAAAAATTCCAACAAAAACCTAACAGCCAGCCATGGTTCTCCCCAGAATGTGCTGCTGCAATCGCGCACAGAAATCACTTTTTCCACAACTACCAACGTAATAGATGCACTGAGACTAAAGCTGCTTTCAGGAACGCCAGCAACCATTGTAAAAGAATAATAAAAGTGCAAGAGAGCTATATGCTCAGTCCGTTAAATCCAAAATAGCTGATCAGCAGCTTGGTTCCCACCAGTTTTGGCAAATAACAAATAGGATCCTGAACAGATGTGTGCGTTCTATCCTAACCATCATCAATGGACCAGTCATCTCGTCAGCATCAGACAAAGCCAAACTATTTGCCAAGAACTTTGCAGCTAATTCTACCCTATGCGACGAAGGCCATCAACTCCCCATATTTCCTCCAATAACACAGAACATGCTAGGTAACATACAAATACCTGTGCATGAAGTCGCCAAGCTAATCAAGAACCTTGATTCCAGTAAAGCAACTGGCGCTGACAGCATCCCAATTATAGTGTTAAAAAAGCTTCAACCTGAACTTGCTCCCATACTTACGAAACTGTTTAAGCGTTGCCTTAAGGAGAAGTGCTTTCCAACACCCTGGAAAACCTCATCAGTATGCCCTGTATTTAAGAATTCAGGTGATAAGTTATCTCCCTCTCAGTACAGTCTCCTGTGTGTCATGAGTAAGTTGCTGGAATCCATATTAAATAGAGAAATAGTCAACCACCTCAGCAAAAATAACCTTCTTACTAACATGCAATATGGTTTCCGTTCTGCAAGATCTACTGCAGATGTGCTAACGGTTATATCTCATAGGATTAGTGAATCGCTTGACAAAGGCTTCTTTTCTAGGGCAATTGCTCTTGACATATCAAAGGCCTTCGACAAGGTATGGGATAAAGGCCTACTTCACAAGATTTCCAGCTACAGTATAACTGGAAATGTTTTCTCTATCATTAAATCATTTCTCTCTGATAGGCTCATAAGGTCGATGGGCAGAAATCAGAGGCCTAAAGTATTAATGTTGGAGTCCCCCAGGGGTCCATCCTGGGCCCAACTCTCTTCCTGATCTACATCAATGATCTCCCAAAACACATACTTAAATCATTCGTTGACATCTATGCTGATGACACGACCATCTACAGCAACACATCAAAGGTTGTAAATGACAAAGTTCTCTCTGATTCTCTCTCCTCTGATCTCGAGCGTGTGGTTCAGTGAGGGAAGACATAACTGGTTACCTTTAATGCATCTAAAACCAAGCCCCTATTTTTACATCATCAACGCTCTGATCCCCATCTAGCATCAATTGAAATGGATGGCTCTCATCTAGGAGAAGCCCCATGTTTTGACAAGCTTCCGGACTTGACCTTTACTCCTGATCTGAAATGGAACGCGTACATCAAGTCTGTTGCCAAGGTCGTTGGAAAGATGGTGGGATCCTTCTACCGCTCCAGAAGATACCTCACTACTGATGCAATTCTCTATCTATATAAAAGCCAAGTACGCCCAAGGATGGAATACTGCTGCCATATCTGGGCAGAAGCTAAAAACAGCCTATCCTGCCTTGACAGAGTACAAAATAGACTTCGTGGCTTAGTGGGGGATGCCCTTTTTTCTTCCCTGCAACCTCTCTCCCACAGAAGAGACGTTGCGAGCCTATCCTTGTTTTATCGTTATTTCCATGGCAGGTGCTCGTCTGAACTCCAATCTCTGGTCCCCCCCTCGCCAATCTTTCACGAAAAACACCCGTCTAGCCGAATCCACTGTGAAAAATTTCCCCCACTCTTTATCTGTGCCTAAATCAAAACGTGGATTCCATGAGCAAAGCTTCTTTCTTAGAACTGTGGAACTCTGTTCCGTCTGCCTGCTTCCCATCTGACTACAACCTGGATGTCTTCAAGTCCAACGTAAACAAATTCCTCATTAACCGCCCTCTTAAGTAGACATTTTTATTAAATCCGTACACTAATGTACTGTACATGCATTAACCCTTATCCCTGAGTTGCTTCCGGGCCTTGATAAGTGGTGATCACCTTGTAAAAAAAAAAAAATGCTACTATGACTAAGCTTTTTTCATTTAACAACTACAAAAACTACCGATATCCATGACTAACAACACCTTACCTGAGAGATCATCGTTCAAATTCCTCGGCTTAATATTCACAAGCAACATGAATTGGAACAACTATGTTGAGGGCATTGCCAAGGCTGTTGCAAAGAAGATTGGTTTCCTCTACCTTGCTAGAAAATTACTCCCACCTGCGAGTATATCCTTTACCTCTACAAAGCCACCATTCGCCAGTGCATGGACTATTGTTGCCGCTTAACAATTTCCGACCCATTTGACAAGGTCCAAAATAGATTCTCCAATCTAATAGGTTTTACACTATTACAGTAAAGGGCTACAGGGACACTCTTAGAAGGAAGTTAAGCAGCAAGATTAGACTTAAACTTTTGAATGTTAGTGCAGTCGGGAAAGCAAGATACAGGAGGGGATTCTAAAGCCTAGCAGTTTGAGGGAAGAAATTGTCAGAGTAGACGACTCCCCTGCTTCTAAGGACATCAGTGAAGGTTGTTCGGGGTATTTACGTCTGCAGGACAACAGCCCTATGAATTCGTCGAAGCACATCCCCTTCAAGTATTTGTAAAACAAAGACAAGGGCGCAACATTGCATCAATCGGATAGAGGTTGTGAAACGGCACTAAGCCGATTCGAATTTAACTAGCTTTTCCTGAAGGAGATCCATGGGAGTATGAAATTCACAAGCGATCCCCAATCGCATGTATACCCCCGTTATGGAGATGACATTAGGTTTTTGCAATTCTTGCAGAGAGGTGTCGACGTCCTCCTACATACAGCGCCTAGAAGTCCCAAATTGGTCACCCATTTTTGTAATGACCAGGCTCAACGTTGCTTAACTTCGATGATCTGCCGGGAGCCGGTGTGTCAACGTGATTATGCCGTATATAATTATGCCGGATGGAGGTTGGCGTTTGATTGACAGTACAAGGCATATTAAATAGATCTATTAACTAAACGCAAACAGGTAAGTCCTTTTTTTTTCAGATTTTGTATCGTTACCTCAAAGGCTTGTAAAATACGGATTTAAGATGACGCCATATTTTACTCGATGTGAGGGTTCGATTTAACCACTAAACATATTAAAAAAGGTAAAAAATACAATTATAAATCAATCCTTCTAAAAATTAATTTCGATCGATCTGTATATTTTTATCTAAATTATTTTATTATTTTATTTTATAATTAAAAAGTTTTTAAATAAATTATTTTATTATTTTATTATTTTAAAGTTGTTCTCGATTTCAAAATATTTTGTATTATACTGAAGGTTTTGAGGCATTTTATAAAGATCGCGAGAAAAAATCCATTTAACTAAGCATTACATGTTTTCGTTAAATATTATTATTATTATTATTATTATTATTATTATTATTATTATTATTATTATTAAACGAGGAATCTTTCCTAGTTAAAATTCAAGATTTGTCGTTAGATAAACACATCAGATTAAATTCGATAGCCATTTTGTGGTGTTTCGGTTTACTTTTCAAGAGTGCTAATATATGATAAAATGATATATAATGAAAACAACGTAAAAGGACTTTTAATGCCTAAACAGGTTTTACTTGCGTTCTTCCATAACCGCGATCTTTAAAAATTACCGATTTTCGATTTCACATGGTCGCGACATCTGGAATCCGTTTTTTCAATGCCTAGTAAATACTGCGAGTGGATTTATAAGCAAGCACTACTGAATAGAGTGCAAATATACGAAAGAGTTCGTTGGTTCTGCTGAAATAGAGAGAGAGAGAGAAAGAGAGAGAGAGAGAGAAAGAGAAAGAGAGAGAGAGAGAGAATGTATGTGTGTGTGCGCGCGTGTCAGAAAGAGAGAGTTTGTGTGTATGAGAAAGAGAGAAAGACAGTGTGTGCGTGTGTGTGATGTGTATATATGTGCGTGTGCGTGAGAGATAGAGGGCGAATGAGTGTGTGCGTATGTGTGTTTGTATCCAAGAAAGTGTGTGTATCTAAGATAGTGCTTGTGGGTGTGTGAGTGAGAAAGAGAGAGAGAGAGAGAGAGAGAGTGTGTGTGTGGGGGGGGGGTGAGAGAGAGAGAGAGAGAGAGTAAGTGTGTGTGAGGGAGAGAGAAAGGGAAAGAATGCATGAATGAATGTGAGAAATCGCAAGAGTGTGTATGTGTGTCTGTGTGTCTGTCAGAGAGAGAGAGAGAGAGAGAGAGAGAGAGAGAGAGAGGGAGAGAGAGAGAGAGAGAGTGTGTATGTGCGTATAAGAGAGAGAAAGTGTGATTGGTTGTGTGTTTGTGCGTGACAGAAAGAGAGAGAATGTGTTTGTGTGAGAGAATGACAGAGTAATGTAATGTATGTGTATGTAGAGAGGCGATAGAAAGCAAGAGAGAGAGAGAGAGAGAGAGAGAGAGAGAGAGAGAGAGAAAATTAGCAGCAGTAGTGAAGCCGATACTTGGGGAAAAAGCACTGTTGTGTCTGAGAGGTTTCGTATTTTTACCACGAGAGTAAATTTGGAAATAAGTTTGATTTTGGAGAGAATCTAGCTCCCCCCAAAAGGGGATACTGGATTAGATACGAAATAAATACATATAATCCCTCGGCACTCTCTCGCGAATGATGGCATCTCAGACGGCATGCAATAAACAAAACCATTATCTCTCCGAAAGAAGAAGAAGGGGTTTACCTATCATTATTTCATTCACAGCGTCTTGGTAAGACACAAGGTCAGTAAATGAGAATCCAGCTTCCCGAAAATGGGCAAACTGGTTCCACTGTAAAAATAGCATTGTGGGCGCTTGAAGTGACAGGTATTAAAGCAGTAAGCATTTGGCTGTTTTCGAAAGGAGGAGATAATGCATAGGGTGATACTGACACTACTGGATAGTGTTATATATATATATATTCTTTTTTTCACAAGTACAGTTGTATTTTTTGAAATAGTTCAAATATTAGCAACGACCTAAAAAAAAATACCAAAATCAATGCGACATTCACTGCAGTAACTTTAAAACAACTGTAATATGGCTTGTATTCAGGCGTTCTCCCATATGGTCTAGTGGTTAGGATTCCTGGCTTTCACCCAGGCGGCCCGGGTTCGATTCCCGGTGTGGGAACGTAATTTTTTTTTTTCCAAATTGGTTGACCTCAAAAGTAGTATTACAAATTTAGAAGCTTTTTTTTTTTTTATCCTGATTTATTTATTTAGGTATTTAGGTATTTATTTTAAAATATTATATGGATACTAGCTGACTTTGCCGGCTTTCTGTCGCATCGCAAAGTTCGATACTTTGAAATAACTAAAAAAAATAATTTAAAAATGATAAACATTTTATTCATAACTTTGTTATAAACTCAATAAAAAAAATTCTCATTTATCCATTTAGATTAGAGAATTAGGTGCTTCTACAGAATTGGGACGAGATTTTGTAGTTTTCATATAAAAACTGATATTTTCTTCAATTCTATTGTTACAATGGTAGCTTCCAAATTATGCAGTCAAAATTACCTGAATATTACTGAAAAACAACTTTAATCGTGTTAGCAAATGAAAAATTTCGGTCATCTTGTTTAAATCGAAACGGAAACTTACCTCCCTTTTGAACTCTCCCGTGTCTTACGATCGTTTTAATTAAATTCTATTTTTTATTTTCTTTAATAAATAATTTTCTACCTTATCGATTTTCGTAATTTTTGGATATAATCGTCTTAAACCGACGAGGAATACATTGTTTTCATGTGAAATTCACTATTACGATTTCCGAAATTTCGTACCAATAGTGTTGAAGCGCCAAGAATTATGTACCATACCTATACTTCTTATCTTATGTTATGTGACTGTAACGATTCCGTTTACTTAGTTCTACCAATTTGTGTATTTCAGATTTTCATCATTTGTGATGTCATCCTGGAATGGTATCGAAATAGTATACACTTAACAATAGAGAAACCCTTTTTATTTTTTGTAATTTCAATACAAAATTATTTATCTTTGAAATTTGATCACAAAGAAATGAAAAGAATGAAGAAATCAATTTGCTTGTTCACTCGCAGTTTAGAAATAGATCGAAAGTTTGTGACAATGACGCCAGTCTCTCTATAAATGAGCACTTGAACAAAAATGCTATTATTTGCACAGGAAATAAAATGATAATGCGAAGTAAAACTATTATATTAAAATCAAAATAATAGTTAAAAAAAAAAGAATATATACATAATAATAAAAAAATTAACAAAATCTTCTTTTTCAAAACAAATATGCAAAAATTTGTTTACTGTGCATTTCCGATTTCGATACAATTACTGATTCCGATCCTTTATACATCTCTAAATATTTAACTATAAAGGTGTTTTAAATGCGCATATATTTTCTCAAATGTTAAAACACACTTGTTGGATATTGATCGAAACATTTTAGTTTTAGCTTAGTTTAATTTAGTATGATTGAGTTTAGTTTAATGGCTGGCGTCCACCTAACAATTTTATAAAAACAGATATCGACCAATTTTCCTGTTAATAATTACCTATAACTATAATCTCTGGCCCCAAAAAATATCCAGCCAAAAAACAAAAAAAAAACAAAAAAAAACAAAAATAAAATATATATAATAACAATATAATCTGAAAAGCACAAAGTTCAAGCCAAAATAATAATAATAATAATAATAATAATAATAATAATAATAATAATAAAAAACAAGGCCACACAAGCCAAAATTCTTTCCTTTTCAGATTAATGAACGCTCCCTAGAAAACATTAGAGCCGATGCGTATTTCGCTATGGGGCCCTCACTCGTGTACATCCGTCAGTTTAATTTAGTTTAGTTTATAATCAATAAATATTGATTATAAACTAAACAAAAATAAAATAATCAATAAATATTGATTATAAACTAAACAAAAATAAAATAATCAATAAATATTGATTATAAACTAAACAAAAATAAAATAATCAATAAATATTGATTATAAACTAAACAAAAATAAAATAATCAATAAATATTGATTATAAACTAAACAAAAATAAAATAATCAATAAATATTGATTATAAACTAAACAAAAATAAAATAATCAATAAATATTGATTATAAACTAAACAAAAATAAAATAATCAATAAATATTGATTATAAACTAAACAAAAATAAAATAATCAATAAATATTGATTATAAACTAAACAAAAATAAAATAATCAATAAATATTGATTATTTTATTTTTGCTGCCAGCAGGGGAAGATTTTCTTTTAAACAAAATCAGAAAATAGGCACAAATTTTTCCGATTCCGATACCTCCATATGCTCTGATTTTTCTGATTTCTGATTCCAATTAATCGTCCCAACACTAATATAAATATACATAAATATGATGAATGAAATTGGCCTAGTTGGGGTTTACCCTCGGGCTCCAAAGCCAATCATCCATCTCTATACTCCATCCCAACCTACCTACTTTTCCATGCTCCCACTTAGCTCCCGCTCCCATCTAGACACCGTCCCGTTTGTTTTTTTGTTTTATTGTATCATTCTTAGATGTTTCCTAGCTCTTTTCATTCCCCATCATTTATCACTGTTTGTACCTGGTGGAATGTTAAAGTTGTCAACCTCTATCATTGTTTTCATGGCAAGTGCTCGACTGAACTCCAATCTATGATTCCCCTGAGTGCTTTTTATAAAAGCACTCGACTAGCTACAATCACTATATACAATACTCCCTACTCTTTATCTGTACCTAAATCTAAATACAAATTCCATGAACAAAGCTTCTTTTCTAGAACTGCCCGCCTTCAAATCCAATGTAAACAAGTTCTTGTTGAGCCGTCCCCATAAATATAAAATATATAAAATTCTACCAAATTTACACCATAAGCGATTACTACACTACCACCTAATATTCATTACCCCTTATCCTCGAGTGACCTTCTGGCCTTGATAAGTGGTGACTCTTAAGTAAAATAAAATGTATAGAGGTGCATCTTCGATGCTTCTGTTCAACCTCGAAAGACAAAGGATACTCCCTGTAGGAGCAGTAGCACGTGTAATTGTGAGGCAATGGTTGCGAAATCAACAACCACACCTCCTCTGATTCAGCACTGTTTGAATCCAGTGGCAAAGAAAAGTCCAGGACAACTGGAAACAAAGCCGTGATAAGCGGAGAGCACATACGGCACCTGCAAGTCCCAAGTGGTCACCCATTTAGTACAGACCAGATTCAACGTTGCTTAACTTCAGTGATCGAGCAGGAACTGGTGTGTCAATGCAATTATGCTGTACGTAGAGGTGCATCTTGCATCTCTAAAAATTCCCTACCGGGAATAGGGAATATTTTAGCATGCATTTTGTGCAATTAAAATATATATAAAAAAAACACCATAGAGTAGCAAACGTTTATTAACTCAGCTATAGTATTATAACTAGTAGATCACTTGGCCGGTGATAAAATACATATAAATATTATATTTTAATTCATGCAGATTTCATATTTATTATTATAGAGCTAATTCTTGGTTGATTATTATTAAATATATACTTTTTCTTCTTCTGGAATCATGATTGTTATTGCTAACAATGATGACCATGGCTCTTCAGCCCACTCTACGTTCAGTCTTTCTGATAATATCTATAATTGATTTCCAGTATCCATGTTGAGACTGTCAGTGAACTTTGTTCATTGTCTTCCTCTTTCTGGTGTTTTTTTCTAATATCAAGTCTTTTTCCAAGTCGTCCATCCACATTAAATGGCCGAAGAACATTAACTGTCTGGCATGAATAGTAGTAGCGTCCAATATTTACTAACTAGCCTGGGTGCTCGGTATTGCCCGGATGTTTGGAAATGCGTGTTGAGCAAAAAAAAAGTTGTAGTAGGCAGGCAGGCTCGAACTCGTGACACAAAGGCGGAAAAGAAAATGAAAGAAAATCTGACATCTTACCGCTACTCCATGACGCGATCGGAAGTTCTGAAAGTTGAAATTAGGCCAAGTAAATCCAACCGATTCGATGACTTGCAAAAATGGCTTGCAAAAAATAAACCCCTCCTTGTAGAAAACTGCCCAACTGAGGGTGAAGGAATTATTGTTTTTGGCTAATTGTCGTCTGAGACGTCGAGCTTTAAAATGATACTGATCTCGTGAAAATCCGTCGTATACTTCCAAAATAAACTATTACAGTTGTTTTAAAAGTAATAAAAATATTTTTTTTTTTTTTTAAAACAGTAATGAATTTTCCGAACTCAATATTTTTCAATTTTTAAACTCAATATTTTTAAATTTTTAAATTTTAAAAATCTATCAAAATTTTTCTATTGATTCCATTTTTACGATATTTTCAGGGTCAATGTGAAATTTTATGTTCTTTCCAATAAACCGAATATAATATTTTAGACAAACGTTTTTTTTAAATTCACGCCCCCCCCCCCCAAGTGTCACCCATTTTCAACTTTCTCTTAAAAAGTAAATAATTAATTTATGGTTAATAGTTTTATATATCACAAATTGAAGAGAAAAGGTCAATAAATAATATATTCAAATTTAAAACAAAAAAAAAAAAATCGCTTTTTTAGAAATTTACCTGTAAAGTCCGAAGTTTAAAACCTTATTTTATAAGAACACATTGTTTCTTTTTGTCTTTTTTTTTTTTTTAATGAAACCTTGGTCCTTGCTCCTTTAATTGAAAAAAAAATTAGGGCTTGAATTACATTTTTCGAGGAGTTATAAGCTTAGAAAGATAGGGGGTCGAATAATTTACGCCTCTCATTTTGAAATGTCTATTAAAAAGTAAATAATTAATTTATGGTTAATAGTTTTATATATCACAAATTGAAGAGAAATGGTCAATAAATAATATATTCAAATTTAAAACAAAAAAAAAATCGCTTTTTTAGAAATTTACCTGTAAAGTCCGAAGTTTAAAACCTTTTTAAAAAAAAAAAAACACATTATTTTGTTTTTGTTTTTTTTTTTAAATAAAACCTTGGTCCTTACTCCTTTAATTGAAAAAAAAATTAGGGCTTGAATTACATTTTTCGAGGAGTTATAAGCTTGGAAAGATGGGGTGGAATTATTCACTATTTTCACGAAATTTCTGACACTCCCACTGCAACACCTTTCTGACAACTCCTGCAGCCGTGGTGGCTCCGACTGTATTAGCCTGCCTTTCCATCGGACTTTATCTACAACGCTGAGAGAGGGACCCTGATAACTGGCCAAACCTAGGTATCCTTATCACCTGCACAGGCCTGCACCCGAAGGGCAAATTCCAGCTGAGAACTGTGTAGCTACAGAAGAGTGCACCAGACTAGATGCAGAATAGCATTGTCTTATGAGAAACAAAAGGTTGCCATCATATGCATGTCAGGCCCAGGTCTTATTGAATGATGTATTTTGATACACTTCATTTATTTTATATACTACCAAGTTACCGCTTATCAAGGCCCGAAGCCTACTCAAGGATAAAAGTTAATGTGTTTGTGAGTTGAACAGAGAGACAACACAACAAGGACTGCTAATGCTTTTTGAAACGGGGTAGAATCTGATTATTTAAGAGGACGGCTTACCAGGTGTTTGTTAACATTAGTCTTGAAAACGACCATGTTATAATCAGCTGGAAAGCAGTCTTGTGATAATGTGTTCCAGAGGCGAGTTGTTCTTGGAAAGAAACTTTTCTCACAGAAGTTCCATTTAGTTTTGAATACACAAAGAATAAGAAATTATAATTATTCACAGTTGCTGCAGCTAGACAAGTTCGTATTAGTCAGTTGTCAGTAAATGTTCAGATTGACGGCATAAAGCGAATTCCATGTTTGCCTGCTTCCCAGCTGACTACAACTTGGTTGTCTTCAAGTCCAACATAAACAAATTTTTGATGGGAAACCCCCTCAAATAATCCAACTCACAAAATTTCCATTACTAACGATTACTACAATATTATCCCATTGACTACTGTACACTCTATAACCCTTATCCTCGAGTGGCCTCCGGGCCTTGATGTGGTGAGTCCTATGTAAAAAAAAAATGTACATAATCGATAAAAAATTGTTTTATGCTGTTTTTTTATACTATAAAATGAGAAGCAAATTCGAGTTAAATTCTCTTTAGGATTACGCATTTCAGCTGTAGAAAAAAAAACACGCTTGAAATGCGTAAATATGCTAGAACAATCGAGATTTTAACAAAGAAGAACAAGCGCCATGTTTGTATTTTATATCGCTCAAAACGAAAAAGTATGAAAATGTCTTTTTTTTTGTTCAATATTACTGCGTTATACTAAATAGATTTTAGCACCAGCACGTTTTTAATGTCAAACACTTTTAGAAACACACACACACACACACACACACACACACACACACACACACACACACACACACAAAGTGCTTTATATATATACTAGTATTTCAGCCCGGCATTGCCCGGGTGTTTGGAGGTGCGTGTTGAGCAAAAAAAAAAAAGTGGTAGTAGGAAGGCAGGCTCGAACCCGTATTGCGAAGGAGGAAAAAACGGGGAAAAACTTGACGTCTTTGCTGTTACGACCACCGCCAAACCGGAAGTGACGTAGGTTTAAATTAAGGCTAGACAATCGAAAAGAAGCGGGTGACTTTCGAAAATACCGGCGGAAAAGCGACCCCTCCCTGTTGAAAACTGGCCACTTGAGGGTGAAGAAATTAATGTTTTTAGCCAATCTTTCGGTATTTGTCGTCTGAAGGGTGGAGCTTCAAAACGATACTGATCCGTCGCCACTGTCAAAAGTTTTAGGCAGACATGCAAACATACATACATACATACATACATACATACATACATACATACATACATATAGGCATATTGGTAGCTAAAATTTTCGACCCAAACCGATTAAAGACTTGCCCTATCTCTGAATACCCTTTATGTAAAATTTCAAATGTTTAGACCAGAAATTGTCCGAGTAATTTGGAAGAGACCGCTGGCGCTGAGGTCAATTTTTTAAAAACTTTGACCCCTATTATGACCCCTTAAAATTTATTGTTTTGGGCTCAAATAAAGTTATTTAGTTAGATCCATGTCCAAGGAACCTATATATAAAATTTCAAGTGTTTAGACCCAAAATTATCGGAGCAGTTTGGTAGAGTCCTCAAAAGTCAAATCGTTGAACTTTGACCCCTTAATCGCCAAATTTCTGGCCGAAATTCGGTCACATCGATTTTCCCAAATCTCAGTACCCGTATATCAAATTTCGAGTCTGTAGACTAAAAATTAACAGAGTTATTGCGTATGGAAATATACACACACAGACACAGACAGACAGACAGACAGACACTTTCACTTATATATATATATATATATATATATATATATATATATATATATATATATATACTCCAAATTTTTGGAAAAACTTTATGCCGTCAATCTGAACATTTGCGTAGTTGTAAACGTTTTCTGTCAGTAAAGACAAAATCATTCAGTTTTCTTCAAGTTCCGCGTGTTTTTGTTTACTTCCAGTTTCTGCTGATCGTTCAGTTTCACGATGAATGCCCTGGATATATCCCTTTCTGTTAATTGTTTACTATTTAAAAAATATTCCGTTAATCTGAAGAAAAAAAAAACCCAGACACATTTACTTAATTTAAAACAGGGAAACATCAATCAGAAGGAACCTTTTCAGGGCATTCACGCGTTGCTGAATGGTCATCAGAAACAGGATGTAAAAAAAAAATATATATCACCTGAGGGTATTATCCTTCCAGACTGGGGGAATTATTTTTTTTTTTGTTCGAGTGTTACTTTTTAGGGAGCTGCAGCTGCAGTTTCTGCGTATTAAAACAATATTTACGGTATTTTTTACGACCCGCCCCAGTATAACCCCCCCTCCCCCGAACTACCCCATGTTTAGAACGTTCTTTCGGAAGACCTCCCAACCCCGCTATGTTAAGAACGGCTTTCGAGGTTGGGGGGGGGGGGGTTGTTTCGGAAGGCGTTCTTAACATGAGGAGGTTGGCGTGTTTATAATACGCTGGGGCACGTCGTAAAAATTAATTGGATTTACTCACGTATGAAAAAAAAAACCCTCATGTTTTAAACGAACGCATTCACACGCAATAAGCAACTAAGCTTCAACTGTGTAAAAAAAAACACAAAAAGCATTGTTATTGCTTCTCCTAACAATAAATAGAAAAAACTAAGCACGGTAGTCAAGCGTTATCCCATATGGTCTAGTGGTTAGGATTCCTGGCTTTCACCCAGGCGGCCCGGGTTCGATTCCCGGTGTGGGAACGTGTTTTTTTTTTCGGTTATGTATATTTATAATAAAAAAAAAATATATACCAGTAAAATGCGCTATTATTAGAACAATTCCGAAAATAAGAGCGTATTATTTATAATTTTTATTTACAAAATATTTAGATAAGACAAGTCATCGATGCCGTCGGTTTCAAACCATATCCAGCTCTGTTCTGTTTGTCTGTCTGTCTCTCTTTTTTTTTTCTCTCTCTCTCTCTCTCTCTCTCTCTCTCTCTCTCTCTCTCTATATATATATATATATATATATATATATATATATATATACATAATATATACATATATATATATGTATATATATATATGTATATATATATATATATATAAATATATAACTACTTAATTTACTCACATAAAATTAATATACGAAAGTATAGATTTATGCGTAAACTTTAAGTATTTACTTCAAAAGTGCTCAATACGTAGGTAGAGCTAGTTAGTAAGTTATAAAATGTATATGGCGATTAAGCTACACTGAATATTCCGCGTTTCATCCACTCTAGGATTCTTCAGGATTATGCGCAATATACATTTTATAACTTACTATATATATATATATATATATATATATATATATATATATATATATATATATATATATATATATATATTATAACTTACTATATATATATGTATATTTGTGTGTGTGTGTGTATATGTGTATTGGGGTAGAGAGGGCTCCCGTAAGCCGTGGTGAAGGCAACCTTTCTAGGAGAAGCAAATCTCTGATTTAAAAAACCATAAAGCGGAAGACTAGTACCCGCATTAAGCTGGTCTGCAGTTTAATTTGTTGCTAGCTATCTTGCTCTTGCTTGTTGCTGGATCTCAACATTTTGAACCGAGAGAGACTTAGCTGTCGTACAAAGCTAAGACTCTGTAACATCATATTTGTATAGATACTTCCTCAGACATTTGGAATCATGGATTTTAAATGTCTGAGGGAGTGGCACTCGTCTGACAAGACGTTGCAATCATCATCATATATATATATATATATATATATATATATATATATATATGTGTGTGTGTGTGTGTGTGTGTGTGTATTGTGTCGCACAATAAGAATTACATATAGTGGCGAAATACGGACATGTTTTAGGAAAGTTCGCGCGCATATTTTTAAACATTGGCTCCATACTTATTAAGGCTAATTCGAGGATAAGGGTTAATGAGATGGAATAATTGTTAGCAGAGAGAGAGAGAGAGAGAGAGAGAGAGAGAGAGAGAGAGAGAGAGAGAGACAGACAGACAGACAGACAGAGAGAGAGAAAGAGAGGGGGAGGGAGAGAGAACGACGATGAACGCCTTGAGAGTACTAACATTGCTTAAAAGGTATGAACTGCGTTTGGACGAGTTATAACAATAATTTGGTAGCATAGGATTTGAAGATGATCAAGTTGTAATCACCAGAGAAGCGGCACCGCGTTAATGTGTTCCTCTGGCGGGAAGCCTTTGCAAAGAAACTTTCTCCATGGACACTTCTCCTGAAGCTATGCTCTTGGAAAGAGAAAGGAAAGCCACTTTCCGTTGTGGTATGAAGACGAGTTCCTCCTGTGACCGTCTTTCAAGGGGAAGCCAGAGATTATAGTTCAGTTGAGCACCTTACATGGAACTAATGATAGAGACAAACTTTCGTCTGTGAAAATCTAATTACTGCGAAGAGAAGAGATCGCCCGATTAGATTTCCAAGTGGATTTTGTATTTGCCGACGCCATGAATTTTAATCAAAGAAATAGTCAGTTATATCAAAAATATTGGGTACGCAATTGAGATATATTAGGTCGAGAAAAAAGTTCTGGCGGAATTTTAAATTTTGATTTCAAATGAATTTCGTTATAATACCTTTACTTTATATATCATTTTAAAAAGCGTTTTTCTGCCTATCTAATCGTTTAACGGCCCTGTTGGTGGGGCATTAGAATACGCCGACTGCCCCCCTGCAGAGGGTAAAAGTCCCTCAATGGGGGTCTTGGATATGACCTTAAACTATATCCGATGGTGAGGCCCCAGCTTGCGGGCTTTGGGGAGTGTGGAGCCACCCTTTAATTAACATTGCTCCCAGGTCCACTCTGACCAGGAGTGGTAGTACCTGTTAGGGTCCCAACTATGGGTTAAATAGAAACCGACGTGAAAACAACAAATATATTCTATTAAAAACATTTTTTCTTCAAAATCTTTGGATTCGGCATTAAATAACCCGAAAAGGGTTGATATGCCGTAAAACAAAAACAACCAACCAACTAATCGTTTAAATTAAAATCGTTTTAAAACACGTGTGTCTTCTTTTCAGAACGTTGAATACAAGATGGAGAAAAGCAAATTCGCACAATTTTCTCATTTCAATTTCAAGCTTGGTTGAAAAGCTGCCGAAACAGCTCGCGATATCAACGAAGCGTTTGGTCCAGGAACCACTACTGAAAGCATTGAACAATGGTGGTTTAAGAAATTTTGTGGCGGTGACGAGAGTCTTGAAGGTG
>NC_136492.1:28089763-28167263 GCF_053919585.1 Euprymna scolopes | reverse complement strand
TTTTCACTCTATGAATTTCCTCTCCCCAGTGCACCTTTTTTTTTTCAGTTTCCAACTTCGTTTTTCAATCCCCCCTCACTCTATCTCTCTCTTTCTTTCTTTCTCTTTCTCTCTGTCTTTCACGCTTGCTATCTTTCTGCCTCCCCCCCCCCGCTTCTTTCAAACATCTTCTGTTTTGATAAATTCATTTATCCTTGACTTTCTCATAACAATGTGCGAATCACTTTCATACCACACCCATATACACGCATGCCACGCGTGATCGTACATGAAGAGAGTGGAGATCAAATCTATGACCTTCTCTCCTCCACCCCTCCGGATTTGATCACTGTTGATCAACATTCAGATCACGACTTGAGCCACTTCAGCATCTTACACATGTATCCACACACACACACACACACACACACACACACACACACACGAGACACGAGTCAACATCACCCTGAAGCTAATGCCCTAAACCCCTTTCAAAAAAGGAAAAAAAAAAGATCATGCGCATTTTAGCATCAACAGAGAGTGATGTTCTTAATGTGCGTCCACTCAAATTACGCGTTTAGCAATTAAATGGCATCATCATCATCATCATCATCATAATCATCATCATCATCATCATCATCATCATCATCATCATCATCATGCCGATACAGGATTCATCTTTACAGTTTATCAAATCTTGGTCAGTGCAAGTTGATCCATTGCGACAGTCAATGAAGGTGTGTTGCATTGTCTGTCTTAGATTTACACAAGCTCATTTGACAGCTTTAGCTGATCTACATGTGGAAAAGCCTAGTGAATCCCAGCCCATCATCATCATCATCATCATCATCATCATCATCATCATCATCATCCCAAGATCGCTGGAAAAATAGTTGGATCATTCTACTGCTCCTGTAGGTATCTCACCGCCGATGCAATTCTCCATCTGTCTAAGAGCCAAGTACGTCCTAAAAAGGTCTACTGTTGCCACGTCTGGACAGGAGCTGTTCGGCGCGCTCTATCTTGCCATGATAGATTTCAAAAACGGCTTCGAAACCTAGTAAGTGATGCCCCTTTTCTCTTCCCACAGAAAAGACGTTGCGAGCCTCTCTCCGCTCTAACGTTATTTTCATGACAAGTTCTCGTCTGAGCTCCAATCTATGGTCCCGCCCTTTACCAAACTTTCACAACACCTAACTAGCTACAACCACTATCAACAATTTTCTCCACTCTCTATTTGTGCCTAAAACTTCTTTCCTTGAACTGCCCGCATGTGGGACACTGTTCTGCTTCCTGGCTGATTAAAATATGGGAGTCTTCAAGTCCAATGTAAACATTTCTTTTTGAGACCCTTAAATAACCCTAACCTTAACCCTTAAATAACCCTAACCTTAACCCTTAAATAACCCTAACCTTAACCCTATCTCACCATGGACGATTATTAAACTACAACCTAATATTCATGACCCCTTATCCTCGAGTGACCTTCGAGACTTGATAAATGGTGATTCTCTTGTAAAAAATACTTGATCCATCATTGGATTAGTACAGGTTGATCCATTGTTGCAGCCATTGAGGACGTGTTCCACTGTCTATCTAGAATTTCCACAAGGGTAGTCATATAGTATTAGCAATATATTAATACGATAGCTTGTGTGTTATTTTGTGTGTAACGCTTACATATTTTTCCTACCGACTGACTGTCGTTTAATTCTTATGACCTTCCATTTCTGGAATTAAATAATTTTACCAAGAATTCTTTGCTTTGGTTTCGATATCGATTATAGCTGATGACACTCAAGTCACCTATTATTTTTATAAATAATTTTACTAAGTATTCTTCATAAATTTTGGTTTAAGCTTCGATTATATCTGAATAAACTCAAGTTATATATATATATATATATATATATATATATTTATATATATATATATATATATATATATATAGAGAGAGAGAGAGAGAGAGAGGGGGAGGGGGAGGGGGAGGGGGAGGGGGAGGGAGAGAGAGATGTTATTTGTTTTTGTTTTTGCGATACGTTTTTGAATGAATTCAATTATTTACGAAAGTGCATTTTTACCTAAATGCGAGTTGGGAATAATTTTCCCTTTAACCAACTTGATACCCCCAGAGCGGTATATATATTGTTTTTTTTTTAAATATTTAAAAAAAATATATATTTTCAAAAACAATATATATATATATAATATTTTTTTTTCTTCATAAGTTTTGATTTCGGTTTCGATTCAAGCAGATGCACCGAAGTAATATAGATATATATTTTTTATTTTGGAAATCACAACTTTATAATATATAAGAATCGATAGAAAATTGACTCTATAATAATATATACAAAATCTGCAAGAATTAAAATATTATATTTAAGCGTATTTTATGATCGGGCTACACCGGTTATCCCTGCTAGCTTAGATAAATTCTTTTACAATTTTCACAAAAAAGCTACAATAATACCAGAGCGTCTAATTTACGCTGAACATCCATAGAATACCAACATTAATATATTACATATGAAAAAGTTCTCTGTGGAATTCCCACAAGTCCCACTTATTTATTTATTTTTTTTAATTTTTTGAGATGGGGCTGCATAATCTGTGTATTCAGTTCCTTGCAGACTGTTATCATCATTTTCGTAGTTGTTGTTTTCCAACGTTTCGGCCAACTTATCCTCTGGCCTTCTTCAGGTGATTAACCACGACGTGATAAGTATGCGGAGTCTTGTAATTGCATCCGCAATAATTACTGCCTTCCATAGCTGTTGTTGTCGTACCAGGTTTTTGGCAAACTAATCCGCTAGTGCGTTCTATTGCCTGTCTTGGGTAGGGTTGAAGCCGCTATTTTCAGACAATGCTCACCTGGAACTGTAGAGACTCAACGCCTCTATCCATAGCGCCATGGGCGTCAAAAAGCGACCAAGGTCGGATATTATGGTCTTATAAATTCAATGTTGTGTTCTTAACCTGTTGCGGTTAACCACCTTAAGAAAGCCGGAGGATAAGTTGGCCGAAACGTGGTAAAACAACAACAACAGCTATAAAGTAGAGTATAACAGTCTTGTTTTAATTCTTTTTTTATCCAAATCAAGGCATATTGCCACTTGGACGTAAGGACCATGTCTGCAGGGGTCGATGCCGTCAGTCGAACAGTAGGATATTTATTCACGTTACATTTAAACGTCAACATGTTAGTACAGTATTGATGACCAATGCATTCGAGAAGATGGCAGGGATCAGTAATGACAATAAATGCAGGCTTTGCCATAGAGAATTGGAAAGTGTTGGTCATCTGATATCAAGTTGCAAGGTTCTTTTAGGGGACGGCTACTATACAGCGAGACATGATGGAGTATGTAAGTACCTCCACTGGACCATCTGTAAAAAATTAAACATCCAGTGTAGCAGCAAATCCTGGGAACATCAACCTGAAAGAACAGTTGGAAATGACTTATATACCATACATTACGACCATGTAATCCCTACAGTCACCTACCTTGAAAATGCTGCTCTGAAACCTGACATAGTTATATGGAATAAGTCAGAGACAGTTGCAATCTTGATTGGAGTGAGTGTTCCTAATGATGGCGGTCTGAACAGAGCTGAAAGAGAAAAACAGACCAAATACAAGGTCTCATATATGATATGAAAAGAAACTGGAATTTTAAGGAGATATCAATCATACCAGTTATCATAGGTGTCACAGGGCTTATGAAGAAGAACCTGAAGTCCTACCCAACTAATATTCTCGGTGAACCAAGTACAAAAGAGATCCAGACAATTGCACTTAAGGGAACAGCGAGGATACTAAAAAGAGCTCTCGGTTGGTTTCAATAAAAAGCGGGGCAATGCTGGCTGCCCCATACCCAGCATTACAATCTTCAAAGGAAGAAAATAAAAAATAATAAAATAAAAAAGAAGCAGGAAACAGGAATGAATGTCAAAGTTCAGCAGTTTGTAGAAATAAATAAAAAAGAGTAGAACACTTCCTGGCATTTAAGAACCTCAACAGTGAAGGGGGTTAAATTGCTGCTTGCCAGGTTGGTCAGGGTTATGTGCTACAAAGGGAGCACAAGTGCTATGAGGTCATCAAAGCATACTCCATTAAAATACTTGTAAAACAAGCACAGGGGTAAAATATTGTGGCGATGGGACAGAGGTTGGAGCTTGGCAGATAATACAGGATCTATTAGATTGGATACTGTATTTGGACCCTGTCTGAGAGAGAGAGAGAGAGAGAGCTCTCACTCTCTCTCTCTCTCTCACACACACACACACACACTCTCTCTCTCTCTCTCTCTCTCTCTCTCCCTCCCTCTCAGAGAGCGAGAGACTAGCGCTAGATGCGCCAGCCCAGATGTAGCAACAATGCTTCATACATAGGCGAATGGTCACTTTGTAGAAATATAGGTACTCTCAGGATAGTAGAAGAGGCCACTTTCTTTGTAGCTACCTTGGCAATCTCTTTGATGTATTTGTTCCAATTCGTGTTGTCTGTGAATGTTAAGCACATAGAATTTGAACGATGAACTCTCAGGTAAAGTGTTGTTGCTCGTCCCACTTGTGGAGGTTTCTGGCTGTGCTTCTAATCTTTGCATAAGTCATTTTAGGGTAACACAGTCATTGTTTAAAAGATCCATTTCATGTGGGAGGTGCTCTTTCGTTTCTTAGTTTCGTTCAAGCAGTCATTGCAAGAATTCCAACAATTGTTAATCTTGATGGTTTCTTGAGACCAAACGGAGATCGGCTAGATTCATTTACACACATCTAAACGCACACGGCGCTAGCCGAAATAAACACGTGTAATTTCTCCTTATAGACAAAAAACTTTCTTTTCTCTAAAATGTTATCGGATTCTTAGAACTTTCATTCTTTATGAATACTTTGCATTTTCCTCATTTTGTTCCTATTTACTTGCCTCCCCACGAGGGCAGAGTTAGACACATGATCGGGTTTTTAATGTGGGGAAAATCCAGCTTCCTCAAAACTGGGGCACTCTGGATAAAAACAAAAAATAAAAATTGCCTCAGTCATGAAGGATTTTTTTCTTGTCAATAAAATTAATTCATATTTGTATAGGTCGATTTCGCCGTTCACTTCTTTTGATAATATCGCATCCTTTGACAGAATTAGAAATTTTTGGAAATGTCCTTATTTACTTGTCCCAGGGCAAAGATAGACACACGATATTTTTTTTTTTTTTTGATGCGAGTAAAATGAAGATCCCAAGAATAGACACCATGTACTGAGACAAATAAATATATAAATAAATAAATAAATAAATAAAATCCAGTCTAGAACGATTTCCTCTCCTCTGGTTGAGTATTTTGTGACCTTGTCAATGATGGACACATTTTCGGCATGAGGTAGAAAAATGGTTCACACACGCTCGCGCGCGCGTGTGTATTCGCGCACCAACAGCCGCCATTTCTTTTACTATTAGGTTGGTGCAAAAGTAATGTCGCTTTTTATCAGATATATATACGTAAAAAACAACATTATTTTTGCACCAATCTAATACAGCGTTTGCTATCCAATTATTAGATAGGATTATTTATAGAGATAAATATATATAAGAGAGAGAGAGAGAGAGAGAGAGAGGAGAGAGAGAGGAGAGAGAGAGATAAAGAAAGAAAGAGATAGAGAAAGAGAGAGGGTAACCGTTTTTCTTTCTCCTTGAGAAACTGTTACACTTTATAAAACCAACGGTTAAAGTGCAAACTTGTACACCTTTCGAAAATTCGTGAACCAAAACAAACACATAATTTATATAAAACGCACTAAAAAAACATTTCGTCACGAAATTTGCATAGTTTTATTATTAAAACGATTTGTGAGAGTTTTTAAACATGAAAAGCAAAGAATAGTTAACGCAAATAAATGACGGAACCTGCCTTGTTTTGACTTGGCCTTGAGCCATCCTTTGCCATTAAGCATATGTGAAGCGTTGACAAATCTTGTGCTCTAGAGATGGTACTTTGACTTTGCTATTTTTTTCTCTAATGTCTGGATATTATGCAGCTGGCTACACCCGTATACATATAAATATTTAAATTCAGTCGGAGTTTTTTCTTGGCCCAAATCAAAAGATATTGAAATGACTTTCTCCCTGTTGACTGCTGTATTTTGCTAGTTCTGTGCAGTTCTAGGAGGTCCAGTCCCTCAGGTTTAGACTTTAATAAGGGGTTAGTTTATTTCTAATCCATGAGGCGCCTTACTGGGAATGCTGACGAGTAGCTGGCTATTAAAATCCCACTTTATGACTTTGTGTCATGTTTAACGACGTGGGAAGGAAATAAATATCGTGATTTTAACGGCCGTAAACGATTTGTAAGAACCTGTTTACAGTATAACAACTGTTATGAATCATTTACTACCGCTAAAAGTATGTGAATTTAATTTTAAAAAAATCTAATGCGTTTGGTAAACCTTACGAGTTCTCGAGTTGAAACTATTCTGTACGTTTAAAAATATGGTTTATAAAGGCATAGCAATAATAGATAACAGAACAGATACTACACCTACGTAGTGACATAAATGTTTCCATACTTTTTTCGTATGGCCACTTTTATTGATAGTACACGCATGAAACTCTAGTCCTCTTCAAATTAATCTCCTCTGGTTGCAATGTATATGTTGTACCGTTTCAACAAATTCTGAATGGCGCCATAGAAGTCCTCTTTAGTGAATGTGTCAATGACCCTCGTCAGCCTCTTTCATCTGTTCAATTGTCTCATAACGACAACCTCTAAGATTTTCCTGGAACTTAGGGAATAATCAAAAGTAATAGGGAGCAAGAGCTGGATTATAGGGAAGGTGTAGAACCTACTTGAATCTTATTTTGGTCAAATAATCTGTGATCTTCTCTGAGAATCCTTGGGACAAACTTTGCGCAAATCTTTCGCATCTTCAGTTCCTTGCGAATAATTGAGTGTACAGTTCCCACACTGAGATTAAACGGCGCACTTATTGTCTCTATAAGCACACTACGGTCCTTATTTATGAAATCCTTTATTTCGCCAATCGACCCTGGTGTTCTGATTTCCTTACTCCTCATACACCTTTCGCCATCTCTCACAGATCACATACCTTCCTTGAATCTCTTATGCCATTCAAAAACTGATGCTCGATTCATGCAAGATGGTACAAAAGAAGTCTGAAGCATTTCATACGTTTCTGTTGAATTTTTTCCAAGTTTAAAACAGAATTACATATCGTTTCTCTAAAGTGTCCTCACGTCCAGATTGAAGTTTTTGATTCAACAGCTGTGACAATCAGGCTTTAGTAAGGCGTATTCCAAATCCTTTCTGTAGCTGTTTATTTGAACGTGAAATCATAAAAATTGGTCAGTCATATCATAAGATGTATAGCAATAACATACTGAATTTTCAAGAGTCTGCGACAATTTTAAATGCGTGTACAAAAAATCTGGAAACTTATTGGAGGTACCCCGTACACCCTAGCCTGCATACTGGCATACGTCTACGCGTCTCTATAAAAGGCTGTAGCTGTCCGTTGGTTTGTCACTCTTTAGTTTTCAGTAGTATTCTTCCTTGTTATCGCAAGTAATGGATCTAGTGTAGCAATCAGTCTCTGTTTTGTTTTCAGAAACTGTCAGGATTAACACTGGCAGCACAAAATAAAGCCTTATTACCTGTCATGGGGACACTATCCACAACTCTATAACTAGCAGTGTACAGGTTGACTGGTAAGACACCTCCCCATATCCTAAGGCATGCCCATATAAAAATTTAAAAAAGACCAAACTTAAGCGCGTGACTGATATACATTTAGAACTATTTATACCCATAGGAGGACGCATCTAAAAATACTCCATCACAGACTTACGTGTGAGAGACAAACCTATCGACCGAGCAACAAACGGACAAAACCTCTTCTTAAGGGACGTAGACGCACCTGAGAAGGAATTCGTTTACTCTATAAAAATACAGACGTCTTTGAAAATGACAGCAAATTCAAATGGACGTCTGTTTTTCAGTAAATCGATACGCCAAATTATTTCAGAATCCATTCTTTACAAATGGAGGAAGATTAAGACGTTGTCGACGCTGTAACATGGCGTCTGTTGGATAGAGGGAGGGAAGGGCGTAAGTAAGAATCATATTGGAGTAAAAGAATTTGATTTCTAATCTTGAATCTCTTATGAATTAAAAGGAAGATAAGAGGCGAAGGGGAGGAGGGGCTGGAGAGGGCGAGAGAAAGTAGAAATCGAAAACAAATATGCAAGCAATAATTATGCCACAAAATAACAATGATTATAATGTTGCCGGTGGTAATCGTAATAATTGCAACATCAGTGATGATATTCAGAATAATAATATATAAAAAAATCTATCCAATTGTGGTCTGAAATGCTATCAAAGGCAAAATTAGTTGCAAAGTTAATATGTAAATGAGATGCTTCCGATTAGATATACAATACCTGATTTTTCAGAGACTGTGTTGATTCTGGATTTGGATGTCAAAATAGCAAGTGTTGTCAGCAGTGCGTCGTGTTCTAGACTTGGGTTTTGACTGCAGTATTAAGTTTTGACAGAACGTCGAGATTTGGAGTAGCAAGTTTTTGGCAGCAGTTTTCCCAATTTAGCACTCAATTGTTATAACTACACCAATAAAATTATAAAGTAAAATCTCATCAACGCTCTGATCCCCATCTGGCATCAATTGAAATGAATGGCTCTCGTCTAGGAGAAGCCCCATGTTTGACAAGCTTATAGGTTTGTCTTTTACTCCTGATCTGAAATGGAACACGTACATCAAGTCTGTTGCCAAGGTCGTTGGAAAGATGGTGGGATCCTTCTACCGCTCCAGAAGATATCTCACTACTGATGCAATTCTCTATCTATATAAAAGCCAAATGCGTCCAAGGATGGAATGCTGCTGCCATATCTGGGCAGGAGCTGCTAAAAACAACCTATTCTGCCTTGACAGAGTACAAAATAGACTTCGTGGCTTAGTGGGGGATGCCCTTTTCTCTACCCTGCAGCCTCTCTCCCATAAAAGAGACGTTGCGAGCCTATCTTTGTTTAATCGTTATTTCCATGGCAGGTGCTCGTCTGAAGTCCAATTTCTGGTCCCCCCCCCTCGCCAATCGTTCACGAAAAACACCCATCTAACTGAATCCACTGTGGAAAATTTTCCCCATTCTTTATCTGTGCCTAAATCCAAACGTAGATTCCATGGGCAAAGCTTCTTTCTTAGAACTGCACGCCTGTGGAACTCTGTTCCGTCTGCCTGCTTCCCACCTGACTACAACCTGGATGTCTTAAAGTCCAACGTTAACAAATTCCTAATGAACCGCCCCCTTAAGTAAACACTTCATCAAATCTCCACACTAACGTACTATACTTGCAATAACCCTTATCCCTGAGTGGCTTCCGAGCCTTGATAAGTGATGATCCCCGTGTATATATATATATATATATATATATATATATATATATATATATATATATATATATATACTTTTTAAAGCTATTTCACCCCAAATAAGGCATATTACCACTTGAGACATTGGGATCGTATCGAACAGGGGATTGTGGGGAGTTGAGCAGCGAGATGTCTGTCTATACTACTTTTACACTTCTGCAGTAATGCCAGTCACAAAACAGAGGGAATTTCGTTTAAATTATTTTTCTATTACTGATAATAATAAGGTGATAGGTTGTTTTTAAACAACCAGGTAGATTAAATCTATACATCATAACATAAAAAATATGATGTGAATACGAGGGGCATTCAATACAGTTTCAGATATTTCTCGAATGAACACTTTTATTGATAGTACACACATGAAACCCCAGTCCTCTTCCATGTAATCTCCTCCAGTTGTAATGCACTTGTTGTACCATCTCAACAATTTATTGAAGGCCTCATGGAAGTCCCCTTGTGTGAGCGTGTAACTAACCATCGTCACAGCCGCTTTCATAGCGTCAACTGTCTCATAACGACAGCCTTTAAGGTTTTCCTTAAGCTTAGAGAATAACCAAAACTAATAAGGAGCAAGGTTTAGACTATACGGAGGAATAAGGAACTGTCTTGATGTACATCTTGGTCAAATAGTCTGTAACAAAGATGGAGTTGTGGACTAATGTATTATCCTGGTGGAAATGCCACTGACCTGATTTGAAGATTTCGACGGAATCTCTTTCTAAACTCCCTAAAAACCTCCACAAATTACTCCTTGTTGACTGTCTGTCCAGTGTGAACTTAGTGCATGTAAATAATTCCTGTGCTGTAAAAAGTAGGGATCACCATAAGTTTCTGGGCGAATTTGCTCTGTCTGGCCTTCTTGGGTCCGGGAGAGCCAGCATGCTCCTACTGGGAACTCTACTTCTATGATCAAGAGTCATTGGTCTCTTGATCATAGAAGTAGAGTCAGCTTTCATTGCAGGTCACCAGACCATCAAGAACTGCGGGATCTGAATTGACCAACTCGATCATCTCCCTGATATCATGACAACGTCTTATTTCCTAATCTTCTCTACGCACCCTTGGGACAAACGTCATGCAAATTTTCCGAATCTTCAGTTTCTCACGTGTGTACAGTTCCAACACTGGCATAAAACTGTTCACTTACTGTCACACAACGGTCCTTATCTATGAAATTTTTGATTTGCTCAATCAACTCTGGTGTTCTAACTTCCTTACGTCTTACACACCTCTCATCACCCCTCAAAGATTCCTTGCCTTCCTTGAATCTCTTATGCCACTCAAAAAACTGATGCTCGGTTCATGCAAGATTGTCCAAAAGCAGGGTGAAGTATTCCATACTTATTCATACATATTCTGTGTCATTTGTACAAGTTTAAAACGGCATATTGTTTTATTGTTCTTCTACAGTATATCCTCATGTCCAGATCGCATTTTAAAATTTACCAGATGTGACAATCAGGCTTTAGCTTCTGTAGCTGTTCATTTGAACCTAAAAGCATAAAAATGGTCAGTCAACTCATTTAATTTATAGCAATAACATACTGACTTTTCAAGAGTCTACGACAATTATACATGTCTGTATAAAAAAGCCTGGAAACTTATTGAAGGCGCATCGTATATTTACCAAAACAAAATAAATAAAATGTAGGCTTTTGCCAATTTGTTCAGCAGTATGAAATTAAAATTTTATGTAAAAGTATTTTACATGTGTAAAAAAACAAAGCAATAGAAATTAAATCTTTCCAGTCCTGAAGCACTGAGAATCCCGACAAGAGGTAGCTAAAAAAAAAATCTTTTTAAAGAGCACAGTCGATTTCATGAGTTGACTCTTCTTTTTTTTTTTTAATCACAATTTCACCCCAAACAAGGCACAGTGCTGCTTTAATGTAGGGTGTTACTATCGGGAACATATGCTGCAGGGATACTATGTAGGGAGTTGATCAGCTAGATGTCTATTCACATTACACTTGAACTTCTGCATGTCAGTACTATTGGGAAAGCAGGAACCCGGAAGGGAGTTCCAAAGCCTAGCAGTTCTGGGCAAGGAACTATTAGAGTAAAAGGCTTTCTTACATCTAGGGATCTCTTCTGTGTAGGGGTGGGATTTAGCTGCTTGTCGGGTTTGTCGGGGGTATTTATGTCGAGGGGGAGCTTGTAGTTCGTCGGAACATCCACCATTAAAAAACTTATAAAACAGACAGAGGGATGTGACATTTTGTCGATGGGACAGAGGTTGAAGCTTGAATGACAGTGAGCGACTCTCTTTTGGACCCTGTCTCGGTTAAATATTTCTTACATTTCAGGCCTTCATCCTGGCACTCTACGAAACATGTTTACTGTTGTGACCTTGCACACCGCCAATAATCAAGACTATACAACTATAGTTTGCCGAGGAGAGTTACTTGGTTTGTCTGTGTCGTAAGGGCGTCTTTGGAACGGTTGTTATGTCCTGGGGACGGCAGCCAACTCCCCGAGTGTTAAACACGATAAAACGATAGGCACACCATTTTTAAACTAAAGGTTTGATACGAACATTTCGTTGTTGTTACATCAATGATGGATCGCTAGGGTTGATTTGACATCAGCTATCTCTGCTGGTGGGTCCTGTCCCCGAGTCTTCTGGACGTCATTACGGGAAGCATTGTTATCGTCGTTAATGGCAGCAAGAACCATTGGGCTGGTAATGAACGCATGTATAAAAGAAGCAACAAGACATCTTATTATATAAATCTCACCTGTCTGTTTAAATGTATGTATGTATGTATGTATCTATGCCTAAAACATTCGACGGAGGCGACGGATTTTCACGAGATCGGTATCGTTTTGAAGCTCGACACTTCGGACGACAAATATCGAAAGGTTGGCTAAAAACATTAATTTCCTCACCCTCAACTGGGCACTTTTCTACAAGGAGGGATCGCTTTTTTCGTCGATATTTTCGAAAGTCATCCCCTCTTTTCAACTGACTGGCCTTAATTTAAACCTTCGCCACTTTCGGTTTGACGATGGACGTAACAGCAAAGTCGTTACGTTTTTTTTTACGTTCTTTTCCTCCTTCGCGGTACAGGTTCGAGCTTGCCTGCCTACTATCACTTTTTTTTTTTGCTCAACATACACCTCCAAACACCCGAGTGACACAGGACACCCAGGCTAGTGTTTTATATACAAATAGAATTATTTTATTTTTAACATTTAAATAGCACTTATAATTCGGTGACTGTAGATCAACGTTTGTCGTGGACGGCCCAAACTGTTATACGCCCGTGTTCGACGGTGTTCTCAGCGAAACTGTGCAATAAACGTACAATTCTTCTCATTAAAAGAGAGAGAGAAAGATGGCGATAAGAAGAGAGAGAGAGAGAGAGAGAGAGAGAGAGAGAGAGAGGGGGGGTGGGGAGAGATGCATACATGCTAAAACCAAGCTACTGAAATATTGTCATTGTTAACAAATTCTGATGAGAACAACCAAGTTTGACCTTTGTCTCTTTTGCACCCGTTACATAAACAATTTCGTATCAGCAGTCACCGCCTGTTGATCCGAGCCCCAGTTGATATGAACTAATATTTTGAAATGTTTGCATCAATAGGGCAAGTCTGGTACAAGGCTTATTAATACGGAAAGCTCCAGCTCCCCCAAAAGGAGCTTATCATTGTGCTACAAGACAAACGCAGTGGTATGATTAATAGACAATAATTAACGAAAAATGTATTAACAAAAGTACGTTAGACAAGTCCACGTCATGATTTTGGAGCTATAACTGCCACGAATGACTAATGCAACGTTTAGATGTAACTGTATTTGTTGTTAAACATTATTCATTCATTTCGTAATAATCAGATCAAGATTTGGTTCCTTGATATCTTTCTAGCTAGAAATATATTGACTATTTATGGGAGTGGCCACGTGAAGGTTACCAACATCATTGAGTAAAAGTGTTCCTATGAAACGAACTGGATTCGCACTTAGAATACTCAGGTTGCACAGTCCGTGTCGTTAACCACTTAGCCATCATCACCTCTCTGTACTTAGTGTCTTTTTTTTGCATCAAGGTCACCACTTATCAAGGCCCGAATGCCACTCATGGATAAGGGTTATTGCGTGTACAGTAATCAATGAGATAGTATTGTAGGAATCATTAGTATTGGGGGTTTTGATAGAGTGTCTTACTTAAGGGGGCGGTTTGTCAGGAGTTTGTTTATGTTGGACTTGAAGACGTCCAAGTTGTAGTAAGGTGGGAAACAGGCAAGCGGCAGAGAGTTCCACTGGCGTGCAGTTCTAAGAAAGAAGATTTGCTCATGGAATCTACGTTTTGATTTAGGCACATATAAAGAGTGGGGAAAATTGTTAACAATAGTTTCAGCCAGACGAGTGTTTCTCGTGAAAGATTGGCGAGGGGGGACTAGGGATTCGAGCTCAGATGAGCACCTGACATGGAAATAGCGATAAAACAAAGACAGTCTCGCAACGTCTCTTCTGTGGGAGAGAGGTTGCAGTGAAGAGAAAAGGGCACCCCCCACTAAACCACGAAGTCAATTTTGTACTATGTCAAGGCATGATAGGCTGTTTTTAGCAGCTTCTGCCCAGATGTTGCAGCAGTACTCCATCCTTGGACGTACTTGGCTTTTATACAGATAGAGAATTGCATCAGTACTGAGATATCTTCTGGAGCGGTAGAAGGACCCCACCATTATCCCAGCGTCCCTGGCAACAGATTTAATTTACGTGTTCCATTTCAGATCAGGAGTAAAGGTCAAACCCAGTGTCTTTCGGTGAGTTCATTTATTTTTGTAATGGGTAAATCAGCTTGGCCTACAACATTTACAGAAAAATGATTCCCTTATTCAGCAGTCCAATTTAAACGAAAAGGGCGAATGCGGATCAGTACGCCATTTCTGTATTAAATCACATTGAAAGAGTTGATGTGCCATAAAATTTCTAAAAATTCAACAAACAAAGCTACAAAAAGAAACAATGACACCAAAACAACAACAAAACTAAAACAAAAAATAAATTGCAAAAAAAAAAAAAAAAAATCAATAGCGACTTCAACTCGTGTTTTACAAAAGATGGTTTCTTTGTTTTCAATGAAAAAAAACAAAAACAAACAAACGCCATTTTAAATACCAAACTATTGTTCTTCAATAATAACGAAATCGAATACAAAATACTAAACAGGTCGCGTTCGATCAGAAATCGAATAAATCAGACTCTTATCGATCGGTTCTCTTTTTTATGATCAATTTTGGAAAATCGCTTCGTCAAAAGCTGATTTCCTTCTTTGTTTCGCAGATCGATCGACATAATCGATATTTATTGCGAGAAAAAGATAACCAACTAATGTTCTATTTTAATAATTCAAATAAAAGTGTCCCTTTTCGACGTGCACATCACAATGTGCCGCCGACACCACCTCATTAAACGCCCCTCTACCCCCACCTAGTATCGAATTCACATAATTTTATTAGTTTCTCGCATTCCATGAATTTTCTTTTCTTCTTCTTCTTTTTATTATTATTATTATTATTATTATTATTATTATTATTATTATTATTATTATTTATTTATTTATTTATTTATTTATTTTACACAATATATGAAAAATGATTCCATTTATAATACTAGTGCACACCAGTTAAATATTGGTCGAGTATGATTCTGTGAGTTGAACGTGACTGGAATAGAGGTTGGGGCCAGTTTAAAGTACTCTTGTGTTCTATGAACTGACGTGACGTCACATGGTACAAGGATAGAGAGTGAGAGTAAATAATACAATATATATGCTATAATAATGTGAGTAGCTTATGCGTGTATGTTTTTTGTTTGTTTTGTTTTTATACACAAGTGTTACCACATATCAAGGCCTGGGCGAAACTCGAGGATAAGGATTAATGTGCGTACGGTAGTCATTGGGACAGTAGCATATTAATCGTTTGTGGTGGAAATTTGATCTAATTAGATTATTTACGAGGACGATTCAATAAAAACTTGTTTACGTTAGATTTGAAGACGGCAATCTTGTAGTCAGCTGGAAAGCAGTCCAGCGGAACAGAGGTCCACAGATGGGCAGTTCTTGTTTATTATGACGAAAACGCAATTTTATGCGGCGTCTGTAGTCTCAGTAGAGACGTCACACGCATCAAAATCAGTAAACGTTATCCGCTTTACTTTTCGGGTTCGCTTATTGCGCGCGTTTGTACCCTCGCTCAGTAGATATATCCATGCGTGATAGCATTTCGTAGAGACGCAGATGCACATTGGATGATTTGAAGGAAGTCATTTGCTTGAAACGATCAAAAGAGAAAAGGTGCCCAAAAGATAGAAAGCGCTTGAAAAGCATATGACTGAACAACAACTTTTGAGTACCATTTTATAAAACTAGCGAGCTGAAATTAAAAAAAAAAAAAAACGCTCGGCAAATGGAAAAGATATCCAGAAAAAGCGGAAAAAGAATAGCTCTGTCGTGCTCAATCAAACGTGCTTGAATATATATATATATATATATATATATATATATATATACATATATATATATATATATACACACACACTAGCTCCTTCAGTCTTTTACTGACTATGAATACACACGAAGGGGTGCATGCGCGTGAATTTTTTGTGGCAGAAGGTGCGCAATCTCCAACCAAAACTTTCCTGAGTCGATATTGTTAAATACCAATGGCAAGTGAAGTGTATGTACAGGACGACTGGAAACAAATGCCGAGATAAGTAGAGAGCATATACAGCGCGTAGAATTCCCAAATGTTCGCCCATTTGGTACTAATCAGGCTCAGCGGTGTTTAATTTCAGTGATCTGACGAGAACCGGTGTGTCAAGAAGGTTTTGCCGTATATAGCGTTCTTTTTGAAAATTTATCATTTCATAAGCTGAAAAGCTATAGCAAGCATCTATATGAGTACTTTAACCATAGTTCCTGATTTCAAAAGGCGAAAAATGTTGTAATAATTTATTTAAATTGTGTAATAATTTATTTCCGTTAGCGTACTTTTGATTAAAGGAGGCCAAGGTTTAGAATTCGAAAGAAATTGGAGGATAATGTTATTTGTATAATTAAATAATGCAAGGGGGATAATTAGTCATATTTCTTTAATTAAAGAATGTAAGGGTGATAATTAGTCTAACTTAATTTATTACAGAATAATAAAAAAAAATATTGTAATCTATTTTTACTAATAAGTAATTTTTAATGATTTAAGGTGGTTTATATTTATCAAATGTAAACCAACGTTTATGACTGCATGTGAATATTAGTTCCTCTCTTGAATTTAATAGGGTGGTTGTATTTTTTATATCTTCATATTTCAAAATTTTTAGGGTCTCTTTTGTACATAGTGCACAGAATTTATCTCCTGGTTTATATGGTTTGCAAAATTCAATTACTTGCCATTTCAACTTGAAAGAAATATTGCTATTCTTGAGTTGCCAAATATACTTGGATAGAGTAGTTTGGTTTGACAGAGAGTTATTTTTAAAAGAATATTTGTGCGTTGAAATTCTATGTTTTATTAGGCCAGATGTGGAACCAAAATATATTGCCTCTTGTTTATTGTGATTATTTTCCGTTAGGTCTGGTGCTGGATTGTTATATGGTGGGTTGGTTTGTAATTGATCGGTAGATTGGTTAACGTTGGTTTCATTATTTAATCTGGTAGTTGAGTTATGGCTGTTAATAGATTCATGTAGATTTGGGGTTTTTGATACTGTGCAGCTATAGATTACATTTTTAATTTTACATGAGCCTTGTAGGGGACATTTATTTTTTCTTCTACAGTTACAGTCTGCTATATTTGTATAGTTGTATTTTGTAGCTTATTAATTTTCTTGCAATTAGAATTAATTATTTTTTGATGAAGGTTAGGCATAGTAGAGTAAGAGACTTTGATTTTATTCTTATTGAAAATGTTATTATATCTATGGGGGCTTTAAAGTTCCTATCTAATATTTAAAAAAAATTCTCTGGCTATGTTTGTCTCTATGTTTTTGGAATATGGAGGGTTGAACCATAGGGTCTCCTTATGTCTATTCTTACGTTTAAGGGTTTTGGTTTGTTGTTTATTTGTATTGTTATCTAATATTTGTGGTTTGGTTTTATCTTTTTTTGTCTCTTGGTCATTTGTCTTAACTCGTATACGGGAAGACATTGCCATATTATATGTTATTACGCTCTTAATAGGTTTATTTTCTATGCAGTTTATGTTTCTATCATTTTTACTTATGAATTTAATTTGCGAATTGTATCCCGAGTTTTTAAAGTTTAAAAAAAATGACCGTTTTTTGGGTTTTTTTTTGCTCAGCATACACCTCCAAACACCCGGGCAACGCAACGCGGGGCACCCGTGCGTGTATGTATATATATATATATATATATATATATATATATATATATATATATATATATATATATATATATATATATATATATATATATATACCTTACCACCTGACGACGGTCAGAGGAATAGTTGGCCGAAACAACTAAGAAAAAGATGAGGATAATAGTCCGCAATATAAAAAAAATTAATAAAAAGTGTTGTTTTTTTTTTTCTTTTATGAGTTTATGCTTTTGTCCAGTTGGGTTTTGCCCGGTAGGTTTTTGTCTGTCCTTACTCAGCATTAACAAATATGACAAGGAATGGACAAAACGTTGTGAAAAAGCTCAACTTTGAATTGAATTAAAAATGAATTTGTGAATTTTAATGCTTCCGTATGAAAAACTTTTAGCATGCCGTTGTCATTTACTTATGCTTAGACTTAGGGATTCTTACGGTGCCAGATGACGTCTGAAGCCTGATCAAATGTTCAAGTATCTTTTCGCATCTACCTGCCAAATGTCTAAATGGTGCTTCTGCGAGAGTTCACAGTTAAAAGTGTTATTTTCGTGGAGCCTCTTTGTCTGACCACCGTGTTCTCTGAAATTGTTGTTTGATTGTATCTTTCGAGAAAGTTAAAAATATATATTAATATCTCACAATAAATTCATCAAAGTCTTATACAAAATACATAAAGGGAAAACATTTAAAAGTTTGTAAAATTAACAAAGAAATTATATCTACATTTGAAAGTACCTTCCTAATGACAATCTACTTTTTAGGCGATATTTGCGAACCCACTAAAAACAAAATTATTTTAGAATTTCGGATAGAGGGTTAGTAGCGCATATAAATTTAAAGCAATTATCAAATAACTATCGATTGAAAATAGCACGTTATCCAAGAGTCTTTTTAAAAGGCGGCTACTTCTCTCCCAAAATTATATTAAAAAAAATATCTTAATATATTAGGGGTTCTTTAAAACCAAATCGATTTTTATAAGTTATGAACACGCTTCGTGCTACTGCTCTTATCCTGAGTTTTCCTATTTACTTGGCTCCCCTAGAGGGTAAGGTTAGGCACAAGGTCGTTTTTTTTTTAATGTGGGGAATATCCAGCTCTAAAAAGGGGGCACTCTGGATTGAAAAAAAAAAAAAATTAAAATTGCCCCAGTCGAGAAGGATTTCTCCTTCATTGAACGAGGAAAGAATAGGTGAAGTGTAGCGATAGAAGACACTACATTTTGTTAACGTTTCGATCGATGCAACCTCCGGCCGAATTTCTGTGCAGATTCTCTAGTTCAATAGAAAAATTCCCGAGTTCGAGAACACAAAACAGAACAATTAGTATATTCATATTTTTTTTAATTGGAGTGAAGGATTGGGAGGGCCCTCTTCTTAAAACAATATCTTCCGCAAGAACTGTTCTAAAATTTATTTTCAATCGATATTTATTCAATAATTACTCCTTTTTCCAAGCTGGACAAAATAGCTGTTTTTCCACTGCCCTTTTTTTCCGTTGCCTTTTTTCCATTGCCCAATTTTCCTAAATTCATAAATTTAACGTAGAATATTCACCCGTTTCCAGGCCATTCTAATTGATTTAAAGCAGTTAACTAATTTTTTTAACCAACGTCCAATCGGCAAAATCATAAAACCACAAGTAATCGCTTTATTTTTCGTATTATCATCCGGACTTAGAGTTAGTAGTAGGAAGTGGTCGTGTCTTTTATGACTTTTAACAATGACATATTTAATACTACAGTTTGACCAGGAACATGAACATGACCAAAATTAAAAACAAAAAAAAAAATGCGTTCCTTGTTCTTAAACACTGTCTGGTTCGAAAGAGGTGATCATTTTAGTTAAATTTATACGCGAAACTGTTTTTCAGATTGTTTAGATCCAATGGCCTAAACAATGGCGAATCGATTTTTTCTTTTTGCAACAAAAAGTTATAATTGCGATTGCCGAAAATTTAGAACGGAATCGGTAATTGTATCGGAATCGGGAAAAATTTTGGAATCGCCCCATCACTCATATATATATATATATATATATATATATATATATATATATATATATATATATATATATATATGAGTGATGGGGCGATTCCAAAATTTTTCCCGATTCCGATACAATTACCATCACTCATATATATATATATATATATATATATATATATGACAAAAATCTATACTTCAAATTCCATGATGTTGACCATCTTACAATTTATTTCTTTAATTCCGTTGACACTTGCAGTTCTTGACAGTTACTGTTTCGTAGCACAATATCATTCATTTAATTATTACATCAATCACTGAATCTATTTTGTCCTTAACTCATCACAAGATGTAGCAACTATCAATCCACAAAAAGACAATAAAATGCATTTGAGCATAAATACAAAATTCAAGAAGAAGTTGAAATCGCCTTATTTTTAGCTTATATTACGCCAGTTTAAATTTCAAGAACTTAAATTAAGGATCGGATTAGACAAGCACCTATTTTAAGCCCGGAATCGAACCAACAATCAGCGAGTTGATAGTCAGTAACTCTATCCAACAGGCGACAGAATCAGTAGAAATATCTAAGAATACTTTATAAAAAACATTGACTGCCACTCCACAGTGCTCCATTTTTTTTTTATTTACAAAGAGCTTTGTATTTACGCTAAAGCTGTGGCGGGCATTGTCATTTCCAAGACTGCTCAATCTGAGAAGAGGTTCCGCTTTGATGACACCTTAATATAATTTTAAAATTATATGACGGAGCCAATGAAGAATATGGAGTACTTTATCTGCTACGCCAAGGATCCACAAGTATTGAACTTTTAGCTTTCAGAGAAGTGTCACATAGAACCTAATGTCACCTAGTACTTTATCCGTTACGTCACTGATTGTTTCGGATTATTAATCCTCATCTTAGAAATATATGTGTTTCTATTTGTTTTCCACTACACGCAGGAAACAGTCACATTGCGATTATAATGTTGCGCACATCCCTGGGGATAATAATCATCGCGAAATATCGCCTACTAATCTGCCATGGTGTTTCTATGCTAACACAACTCATTAAGCTGATGTGATCAAAAACGAGATACGTAGAGCGTACCATTCACAGGGGACTTACTGCAGCAGGTCCGGCGTGACTTGAATATAATTACGCCACCTACGCTTGCATCTAAATCTAGACAGCTATCAATAAAATTGTCTTCTATCGCTTAACAACATTGTTAACCCTTTGTGAAACATTGTAATATTTGTAAATTCAAAATGTCAACCGGAAAGTTAGTATGAGCTTGGCTCCTCACAGCGGCAGATTGAGGCAAAAGGTAGGCTTTTCATGTAGGAAAACCCCAGTTCCTAAAAATAGACATTTTGGTTTGGGGCAAACATAATAAAAATGCTTTTGTTTAGAAGTATTTCATTTCAGATCTAACTGAGACCACCAAGAGTAAAGGCCGATGTACATGACATCGTGACGTGATTACCAGATCAACATGTAGGTATATGGTGCCTAAAGTTTCTTGTGTGCAACCACGTGACTACGCTAATACCCTTAAAAATATTTTTCGTTGCCCCTTGTGGTAATTTTATGAAGGTAATTCAAACGTGCATGTATTTTTTTTTCTAAAGAGAAAAAACAATTCTCCATTTGGATGATTATATAATTGCACATTGGGATAATTTTAATCTAACAAATTATAACAGTAAGTGAACCTGTTTTTGAAATTTTCTTACATGTCTATCGAAGAAAATCGAATATTTCATTTTATTTTTTAAACTGCAAAACAAACAATTTTTAGATGAGGATTTTTTTCAGTCCGTTCTTTTCATAATAAATAAAACTTTTCATTGAGTATTTTCAAATATTTTAAAGTTAGAAGCATTTTTCACGACAGTTATTTATTTTTTTTTTATTTAACCAAGACGATCGATGAATTCAATATTTTAACACCGAGCGTAATTTATTTCTTTGAAGTATATTTAAAATGTAAAAGTTTATGTTTGTTTGTTTTATAACATTTTATCTGTAAATAATTTACATGGTGAAATGGAAAATGAAATAGGAAATTCTCTATTCTCTTCCGAGACAATCCGAACCCAAATTTTTTTTTTTTTTTTCTTTTTTTACATAGGTATCACCACATTATCAAGGCCAAGAGGCCACTCAAGGATAAGGGTTAAAGAGTGTACAGTAGAAATTGGACAATATAGTAATCATTAGTAATGAAAATTTGGTAAATTTGATAACTTATATTGAACGGCTCATCAAGAACTTATTTACGTTAGACTTGAAGACAACCATATTGTAGTCAGCTGGAAAGAAGGAAAACGGAAGACAATTCCACAGGCGTGCAGTTCTAAGAAAGAAGCTTTGTTCATGGAATCTACGTTTAGGTTTAGGTACAGATAAAGAGTGGGGGGAATTATTGATAGTGTTTACAGCTAGACGAGTGTTTCTTGTGAAAGTTTGGCGAGGGGGGGACCATAGATTGAAGCTCAGACGAACACTTTCCATGAAAATAACGATACATCAGAGACAAACTCGCAACATCTCTTCTGTGAGATAGAGGTTGCAAGGAAGAGAAAAGGCTACGAAGTCTATTTTGAACTCTATCAATTAATTAATGAAAAATTCATTAACTAATCAGTTTTAATTAAAGTTTTGATATGAACTAAAAATAAAGAGTACATTAAATTTTAGCTAACATATTTTATTGTGTTTTATCTTATACATAACTGGGAACGTTGACCTTGCGTAAACGGTGCTTTTATTTAATGATTGCTCCCTGAAAGCGTTTTCTTTCCCTTTCTTCGTATATATTTCAGACTTTTTTTTTTAATCGTGCGTGTATTTCTTTTTTTTCTCTTTTATTTTCTTTTTTTTTGGGGGGGGGGAATTTGATTCATACTTTTATTTTATTTCATTTTAATTTTTTTTAAATTATTTTCTTCCCTAAAGATTTTTAGTTTTTGCTAAATTATTTTTTCATACATATTCAAATAATATTCCCCCCCCCCGCAACTTTTTGGCCTCAGATAGTATCTGCATAAAATTTTTCGTGATTAAATAAACCAAAGAAAACCTTTTGTTCATGCGCTTACAGAGAGCAATTAAATAAAAACACCGTTTGCGTAGGGTTCACGTTTCCCGTGAAGTACGAGTAAATGTTATATGCGCCCTGTTGAAATAATAACGTTATTAATTAGGAAGCCATTCTTAACAGGGGGAAGGGCTTTCTAACTATTCTGCGCTTTCACCGAAATATTTAATGAAAAAAAAAAACGATACCATAAAATTAAAATTTAACTTGGAAATACTATTTAAAATATAGCACGGTGCGTACACTACACAAGCACCATTATTATTATTATTATTATTATTATTATTATTATTATTATTATTATTATTATTATTATTATTATTATTGTAACAATGATGATTAAAAAATCTGGTGTAGATGACATCAAGTGGCGCTACATCAACAAGTTCTAAAGGATCAGGGAGGATGGAAAGACCGAGGTGGGAGAGTACTAACCGGATCTCCCCTGGAAGTGTGCAGTTCAAATCTGGTACATTGGGAGACATTTTGTCATTCAAACCTCGGGAAACACCAATGGCTGATGCCAACGAGAAATCAATGGCAAACGGCTGTTGCGATAATGCGCAATCATCTGCACGAGTGGTCAAGAGGTGGAGAACACTAACAAATATGGGGAGACTTGTTGTCACTCGGGCTCCAGGAAACACCACAGGTTACTGCCAGTGAGCGATCACTGATGATGGCCTGTGAGACAACTCGTAGTGAGTGAAATAATAATAATGTCCCCTCCCAAATTATATTGCATATTGCTTTAAAATTACGTAATTTTACATAGATAATATTTATATTTTATATTGAATAAAGTTCAGTTTCGGTATTAATTGAATTCGGTTCCTTTCTTTTCTTTGTAACATGTTTTAATGCTCGTTTTAAAAATGCCCTCATATAGTATCAACAGTAACAGTTCGACAAATCTTACCTACATTGTCTGCAGGCATTTTTCAGTTAAGAGGCCTTCTTCCCTTCGGTGGCCTGAATCTGTCCGGAAGGATATACAAAAGTCGTTTCAAAAGTAAAGCCTCTTATTTTTAACACGAATGCTACGAAGTAAAGAATAATACTATTAAAACCAGCGACCCATTGTTATTCGAGAATTTATTTTTCTATATTGTCACCACCATTCTCTATGAACTTTTGCTAGCGATGAACGATGGCTGCGTATGGGCAACTGGAGTGAGCTTTGTACGACGAAAATCGTTTTCAAAATAAAAACTCCTATTTTTAACTAAAATAGTTGAACTATAAAGACGGTAATAATACCATTAAATGAGTTACCTTTTCTGCTCCAGAATTTAGTTTTTTACATAGTCACCACCATTCTCAATGCACTATTGCCAGGAATTCAATGGCACATCTCTACTTCTGATGCAGGTCCATCACAGAGGTTAATTTCTTAGTGTTTCACATTGTCAATATCTGCAACAGAAAAGGTGAAACTTCAGATCATGAAGGCATGTTCAGTATTCATATCAATACAATTTGCAATTCCCTTTTGATTCATTCGGGCGAAATAAAAAAAATAGGAGACATTACTTTTGAAACACCCCCTCTAATTAATATATAAACAATGTAAGGGTGATTGTGTCGGGAGTCTATTAGTGCCGAATATTAGAAATAAGTTACTCACGAGAGGGACCATTTGAAGGTTGACCATATCCCTAAATGAAAGTGTTTCTATGGAACTACTAGATTCGGAGCTGACACATTCATGCTGTCAGTCCGTGCCTTTAGCCACTTAGCACCACTTATTTACAGTTAAGGATGAGTGGGTATTGAATCATCTTATATTTAGCGACGAATTGAGATACACCAAAAGCGATTGATTAGAGAATTCGATAAATTGACTTTTATCCACTCCAATGCATCCAAGCACTTTCCATTTTCTCACTGACTCGTTCGCCGCAGCCAAGGATTAAAAATACATCATGGTTTATACAAACGATTTCCTCCGTCATTCTATTCCGCAAAGCAGCATGTACGTCATAATCGCGTTCACACACCGGTTCTCATTAGATCGCCCAAGTTAAGCAACGTTCAGTGCCAAGTGCGGTATGTAAGAGAATGTTGACACTTTCTTGCAAAAGCCGCAACAACCTAACATTCTTATCTAACGAGGATATACAAGCAACTGGGTATCGCTTATGAAATTGGTGTTCCCATGAAACTTCCTACGAAGGAAGAAGCCGGTTCAACCCAACAAGGGTAAATACTGTTTCGATTCGGTTTAGTATTAAATACGACAGCAATGTAGAACGCGATATTTTGCATGAAGATGTATGAAAACTGAACTAACCATACTGCGACATAAAAATGGAAATATTTTGCACATATACGTACCAGACGAATCTGTGCCCGTTGCGTCACATCACAGGAACTACCACTATTTATTCTAGACATTTAACCTAGTGTATTCCTAGTGTTATACCCAGTGTTATACCCAGTGTTATACCTAGTGTTATACCCAGTGTTATACCCAGTGTTATACCTAGTGTTATACCCAGTGTTATACCTAGTGTTATACCCAGTGTTATACCCAGTGTTATACCTAGTGTTATACCCAGTGTTATACCCAGTGTTATACCTAGTGTTATACCCAGTGTTATACCCAGTGTTATACCTAGTGTTATACCCAGTGTTATACCTAGTGTTATACCCAGTGTTGTACCTAGTGTTATACCCAGTGTTATACATTCCTAAACAAATCTTGTTAATCTCTTCTTCTTGTATGTATATTTTTAATGGGATCCTGCTATACTGAGGAAGCACCGACTTCAAACAAATTCGTTCATACCTAGAAGAAGGGACCAAATTCAGACAAACTTCAGATTTATTCGTCTGAGATAATTTATTCTGAATGATGGATTATTGAAGCTAGGAAGTGAAGAATGAAATAGGTTGATAATTGCTGGTCAACAGGAAAATTTGACAAAGTATGTGTTTGCATCTTTACACTTTCAATTTAATTTCAAACATCTCCGCTCATTTTTTATTTGAGCCATGTAACATTGTATGATTAAGTACATAACGGGTACTAAACGTTTGTAATAGAATGGAGTACATAGCGATGACGCCGCCGCCGCCGACGACGTTGACAACAACGAAGACGACAATGACGACGACGATGACGACGACGACAACAACGATGACAACAACGACGACACAACGACAATTATGATGGCGATGATGACGACGGCGATGACGACGACAACAACAATGATGACAACAATGACGACGACAATGACGACAACGACGACAATGACGACGACGACATGGACGCCAACAAAAATGGCGAAAACGAAGAAGACACCGACGACGACAACGATGATGACAACAATGATGACGACGACAACAACAACGACAACGACAACAACAACGACGACAACAACAATGATGACAACAATGATGATGACAACAACAACAACGACAACAACAACGATGACAACAACAACAATGACGACGATAACAACAACGATTACGCCAACAACAACGACGACGACAACAACAACGACAATGACAACGACAACAATGATAACGACAACAATGATGACGACAACAATGATGACGACAACAACAACGATAACGACAACAACAACAACGACAACAACAACAACGATGACGACAACAATAACGACGACGACAACGACGACAACGACGACGAAAACAATGACGACGAAAACAATGACGATGACAACAACGATGACGACAACAACAACGATGACGACAACAATGATGACGACAACAATGATGATGACAACAACAATGATGACGACAACAACAACGATGATGACAACAACAATGATGACGATGACGACAACAACAACAACGACAACAACAACAACGACGACAACAACAAAGACGATGACGACAACAACGACAATGCCGACGACACCGACAACAATGACGCCGACGCCGACGCCGACAACAATGACACCAACATCGTCAACAATGACGACGACGGCAACAACAGCAACAACGATGACAACGACGACAACGACGACGACAACAATGATGACAACGACAACAACAACAACAACGATGGCAATGATGACGACGATGCCAACAATGACGACGACGACAACAACAGCAACAACGAAGACAATGATGACAACGACGACAACAATGACGACAACAACAACAACGATGACAATGATGATGACGATGACAACAATGATGACGACAACAACAATGATGACAACAACAATGATGACGACAACAACAACGATGATGACAACAACAATGATGACGATGACGACAACAACAACAACGACGACAACAACAACGACGACTACAACAAAGACGATGACAATGATGACGACGATGCCAACAATGACGACAACAACAACAACAACAACAATGACAATAATGACGACGATGACAACAATGACGACAACAACAACAACAACAACGATGACAATGATGAACACGACGACAACAATGACGACGACAACAACAACAACGAAAACGACGACGACAACGACGACGACAACAATTACGACAACGACAGCAACAACAACAACGACGACGACGGCAAAAATGATGATGATGACAACAATTACGACAACGACAACAGCAACAACAACGACGACAACGACGACAACGACGGCAAAAATGATGACGATGACAACAACAACGACGCCGACAACAACAACGCCGACAACGACGGCGATGACAACGACGACAACAAAAATGATGACTATCACAACAACAGCGATGACGACAACAACGACAACAACAACAATGATGACAACAACAATGACGACAACAACAACAATGACAACAACGACGACAACAATGATGACGATGACAATGATGACAATGACAACAACAATGACGACAACAACGATGACGACAACAATGACGACAACAATGATGACGCCGACAACGATGACGACAACAACGATGACGACGACAACAACGATGACGACGACAATGATGACGATGACGATGACGACAACAACGACAACGACAACAACAATGACGATCACAACAACAATGACAGTGACGACGACAACAATGACGACAATGATGACAACAACGGCAACGACAACAACGACAACGACAAGAATTACTTGGGAGTTCATATTAAGGGAAGCTGAGAGATGTGAAGGGGGATAGGTGTTAATGAGCAGCTCTTTAAACATGGAGGGAAGGTGCATTATCAATGTACGTTAGGATATAGTCAATCTTTGGAAGGGGCTTCATATAAAGTTCCTCATACCAGACGATGGGGCATCGTGCTAATACACATAAACTTGAAAGACAAAACATATTATCTTGGTTGAAATGACGAACAAAGACAAAGGCTTACATAACAATATGAATACATTTATGCAGCATACAAATATCTGTACGTGATGTTGCCAAGTTAATCAAAAACCTTAATTCCAGTAAATCAACCGGCTTTGACGGCATTCTAATTATAGTGCTTAAAAAAACTTCGACCAGAACTAGCGCCCATACTTACTAAGTTATTTAAGCGTTGCATTAAGGAAAAATGCTTCCCAATACCATGGAAAATCTCATCAGTATGTCCTGTATTTAAGAATTCAGGTGATCTGTCATCTCCCTCTAAGTACAGGCCAATAAGTCTCCTGTGCGTCATGAATAAGTTACTAGAATCTGTGTTAAATAGAGAAGAAGTCAACCATTTCAGCAAAAATAACCTTCTTACTGAAATGCAATATGGTTTCCGTCCTGCTAGATCTATAGCAGACTTGCTTACAGTTTTATCTCACAGGATTAGCGAATCTCTCGATAGAGGCTTCCTCTTCAGGGCAATTGCTCTTGGTATATCAAAGGCCTTTAATAAGGTATGGAACAAGGGTTTACTTCACAAGATCTCCAGCTATGGTATAGCTGGAAATGTCTGCTCAATTATTAAATCATTGCTCTCTGATAGGTTCATAAGAGTAGTCGTTGACGGACAGAAATCAGAAGCTCTCGGTATTAACGCTGGGGTCCCTCAGGGGTCCATCCTGTGTCCAAACTCTCTTCATAATCTACATCAATGATCTTCCAAATCATATCCTTACATCATTCGTAGACATTTATGCTGGTGACACGACCATCTGTGGCAGCACATCAAACACCGTAAACGACCAAGTTCTCTCTGATTCTCTCTCCTCTGATCTTGAGTGTGTGGTACAATGGTTGGTTACTTTTAACACATCTAAAACCAAGCTTCTATCCTTACATCATCAACGCTCTGAGTCCCTATCTGGCATCAATTGAAATGAGTAGCTCTCGTCTTGGGGAAGATTCATGTTTTGATAAGATTCTGGGCTTGATCTTTACTCCCGATCTGAAATGGAACACGTATATCAAATCCGTTGCTAAGGTCGCTGCGAAAATGGTGTGATCCTTCTATCGCTCCAGTAGATATCTCACTTCTGATGCAATTCCCTACCTATATAAAAGCCAGGTACGGTCAATGATGGAGTACTGTTGCCACATTTGGACTGGAGCTGCTAGAAGCTGTTTATCCTGCCTTGACAGTGTTCAAAACAGACTTCGTAACCTAGTGGGGGATGCTCTTTTCTATTATCTGCAACCTCTTTCCCATAGAAGAGACGTTTCGAGCCTGTCTCTGCTTTATCGTTATTTCAATGGCAGGTGCTCGTCTGAGCTTTCATCTATGGATCCCCCTCGACAAACTTTCACGAAAAACACTCGTTCAGCCAGAACCACCACCAATAATTGTTCCCCACACTCTTTATCTGTGCCTAGACCTAAACGTAGATTCCATGAGCAGAGCTTCTTTCTTAGAACTCCACGCCTGCTTCCCAGGTAACTACAATCTGATTTTCTTCAAGCCCAAAGTTCTTGATCGACCGTATCCCTATGTAATCCAACTTACAAAAATCCCAATACCTATGTTAAAAACGCTATAATGACATTGACTGATATATACCCATCGACCCTTAAATCTTGAGGTGCCTCCAGGCATTGATAAATGGTGAGTGCTTTGTAAAAATGAATAAAAATTAAAATCAAACTGGTGATGAGAATTCGATGCCTGGCAAAGTTACTACATTATATCGTATTCCTACCCGTTGCTTCTAAGGAGTTTCGGCTACTCGTCTCTAACTTTCTCTCTCCTTGACTGAACTCGAACTGAAGTGTACCTGAACTTTCTTTCGAGCCCTAACGTAACTATATATATTGAACTAGATTTCTTTGTGACGTCAGAACGCGGCCAAACGTGTGCATGTACTCTGCACATGCTTCCAACACAAAGGCAACACAAAGGACATTCCTTAAGTTCTTGTTCCATTATTCCTCTGACCTAACTTTGTTGTATTGTTATTACTGACTACAATAGATAATTCCACTGCATTCCTGGAATCGTATCTAAATGACAATATCTATTAATTTTAACTTTTGATAATTAAGTTTTATTCCAGCATTCTTGTTTAATAATACTTATATTCGATCTTAATTACTTCCCTCCTCTAAATACTGCGATTTATCCCTTCCAATATATAACACACGGGGGTAGGGATGACATCCCATTCCCCAAGTTAACTCTTTTAATTCTGTTTCTACAGGCTGATGTTGACCTGGGAATTTAAATCATCAATTATATATATTATTGAACATATCTACTATTATTTTACAATGTCTGACACATTTTGTTGTCGTGGTCGATTCTCGATTCTCTAGAAATAAAAAAAACAATACTTACAAGAACATTTATGAAATATATATTAACATTTTTTTAAATTAAAAAAAATGTCAACGTGACAGCGTTATTAGAGAATATGGGAATATTTATTCCTTTTTGAAATTTAACAACAGAATGCATTTTTACGTATCGTGTTGCGTATCATTTTGGCACAAAAATGTCACTGGAAATTATAAACATACGATGTTTATCGCAAGATAAAGCATCTTTAACTACTTAAAATTCATGTAACTTGGAAATGTCAGAATTATTAAAAACCATTAAAGCATTTTATTTCTATTTTAACCTTTTAAAAATGTTTCATTAATGAATAAGGTTTTGTAGGAGTAAGTAAAGAGTATGTACAGGACGACTGGAAACAAATGCCGAAATAAGCGCAGAGCAAATAAAGCGCCTAGAATTCCCAAATGGTCACCAATCTGGTACTAACCAGACTCCACATTGCTTAACTTCGGTGGGTTAACGAGAACCAGTGTGTCGACGCGATTATATCAACATATACATCACAGTTAAAACACTTGTATATACACAGATATATATATATATATATATATATATATATATATATACCCATGTATACGCACAGTTACCTTCACATATATACAAAACTTTTTAACGTATATTAACCATTGAATTTGAGTTTTATGATAATTGCTTAGGGACTCATAACTTTTGTATTGGTAATCTATATAAAACGGCCGTTCTTTAATTAGTTTCTATCTCATGCATCGATTATTCAATACTCAAGTATATATATATATATATATATATATATGTTGATATTACTTTATATAAAGGTATAGATTACTATATAAAATGATATAATTTATATACAAGCATTAATACTCATCAATAAGGTTATCGTCTCATAGATATGCAACGTGTACATGTTAACACATACAAACACATGTACACGCACAGAAGCACCGACGTAGGCACAAACACACACACACACATACACACACATATATATATATATTTATGTATATGTATACTAGCAGAAGTATCCGTCGTTGACTGGATTCAAAAAGAGCCTTGAAAAATGGACTATAGACGCACAGACAGACACACGCACAGACAGAACCGGTATTGCTCGGATCATCTTTGTAAGATGGGTAGGTGCAAATGCTCATACAAACATGAGGGGGCAGTAGGAGTATTTATTAACACAAATGTATGAACACTAATTAGAGTTCCCCATTATAAGTTACTCCCAAGTGTTAAAGAGCATCTCTCCTCTCTCTCTCTCTCTGGCTCTTTCATACTCTCTCTATTTTCTCTCTCTGTGTCTCTATTAGATAGTAGATCGAGAGAGAGAGGGAGAGGGTGGGAGGAGGTCAGAGAGATATTTTAGTAGTTAATCCACGCTGCAGGAAGTGACGTTTCATCTAACCGGATGTCATGTGATGCTACGTGGCAAGTGAAACCTTGAGTCTCTCAGAAAATGCCGAGCCGAGCAGAAGTCTAAAATAGTTATCTCCTAAGTAAGGGGGAGATGCGCGCCCCAGACGTGGGACGTGGTAGGTACCCACAGTGGAGACCATCGATGGCGGCATCTGCAGATCATGCCTGGGAGAATAAAAGGTTGAAAACCCGACATCTGTCTCTCTCTTGTGTATTCCGGCGAAAACAGCAAGAGAGCTCCACCCAGATGAAGACTCTCCCAGAGCAGTGGAACCAGGTATGAATCTTCTTTAATTCAAACACATAAATACACAACAAGCGTCCTAACCACTAGACAAACGGTTTAAGGGATCTTGGGTCCCGTTCTCTCGTCTCTTAACACTCGTAATATCTCTCTCTCTCTCTCTCTCTCATTGTAGTAAACTTCTTCTCTTCATTAGTAAAATGGACACGTCATCACCAGGGTACCAGTATCCCTCAAGTAAAGTGTCCAAGTCAAATCCTCTTCTTCTCCCTCCCTTATGTAACACAAGGAGCCCCACCTCCTTTGGTGGAAGTGAGCGATGTAATCTTTAACCCCCTTCGCATAGTGGGATATTATGGCAAGTTCGGTAGTTCTACGTCAAGCGCTGTGAGTGTGCATAGGGTGTCCAATTATAATTGACACCACTAAGGCCTCGTCCGTGTTGGTGAAGGTGAGCGGTGTAACCCGTCAAAACTTCCCCCACGCCATGGTAGATTATCTTGCCATACTTGAAAACTCTATAAGTGGACATCAAACGGTGTAAGCGTGCACAGGGTTTCCAGTTATAAGTGATCCACTTTGAAGTCACACCGCGGTTGATGGCAGTGAGTGGTGTAACCCGTCAAATTTCACCCTTCCTCGTGGTGGGTTCTCCTGCCAAACTTAGTAGCTCTATATGAAACGGCACGACCGCGCATAGAGTCCCCCCTATATAAATGACCTCCCCCCTGGGGTCCCACTTTATCATACCAATTTCAGATTCTTTATACTATGTTTAGAATAATAGTAAACCATATAAGAGTTATCCGTGGACAGACAGACAGACAGACGTTGAGCAATATTATATAGATATAATCTGCAACTATATGATTCCAATATATTAGGATGAAAAGAAAGTTCTTGCAGAATTTTGAATTTTGATTTCAAATAGGTTTTCAGTATAATAGCTTTACTTTATATATTATTTTAAAACGCGTTTTTCACTCTATCTAATCGTTTAAAATACAATCGTTTTAAAACTATTATGTGTTCTTTTTCTTTTCAGAACGTTGAATACAAGATGGGAAAAAAGCAAAATCGCACATTTTTCTTATTTCAATTCAAGCTAGGCTGAAAATCTGCTGAAACAGCCTATCAATGACAGATATCAATGAAGCGTTTGGCACAGAAACCACTACTGAACGCACGGCACAATGGTGATTTAAGAAATTTTGTGGCGGCAACGAGAATCTTGAAGACGGTAAGCGTAGTGGTCGACCATCAAATGTTGACAATAATTTCGATTAGGAGCCTTAGTCGAAGCCAATCCACGCACAAGTGTCCGAGAACTTGCTTTTGAATTAGACGTAACATATATGACGATTTACAACCGTTTGAGAAAGATTGGAAAAAAAAACTTGATAAATGGTTGCCTCACGAATTGAACTACAACTAATGAAACGCCGTTATGAAGTGTCATCTTTCCTTCTTTTACACAACAAGAGCGACCCGTTTCTCGACCGGGTTGTGACTTGCAACGAAGAGTGGGTTGTTTACGACAACCGGCTCAGCTCAGTGGTTAGACTCTGACGAAGCTCCACAACACCTCACAGAGCAAGAGTTGCACCAAGAGAAGGTCATACTGATAGTTTGGTGGTTTACAACCAGTCTTATACATTACAGTCTTATACATTGCAGTTTTTTTTTTTACGCAGGCGAAACCATTACGAAAAAAAGTGCTGTCAATAAGTCGATTAAATGCATTAAAAACTTCGACAACAACACTCAGCATTAGTCAACAGAAACGGCCCAATTCTCCTTCTTGACAATGCCCAATCGCATGTTGCTAAACCAACCCTGCAGAAGTTAAACGATTTAGGCTACGAAACTTTGCCTCATCCGCCATACTCTCCAGTCCCATCACCTACCGACTCCTACGTTTTCAAGCAACTCAACAACTGTTTGCGTGAGAAATGCTTAAAAAACTATGCGATATCAAAAACACCTTCAGCGACTTCATCCCCATCAGAACGCAAGATTTTTACGTTACTCGCATAAATACATTTATTTCGCATATGTTATTCTGATGGGGCTTAGTTCGATTAATAAATATTTTTGGAGCCTATATGGGTTCATCTAAATTTAAAAGATAATAACCGCAAGAACTTTCTCTTCAACCTGCTAATTATATTTAGTCAAATTGTATAATAATTACATATATGTATATTCAACCTACACATTGATTTATATAAATACACAAAACACAATATTATCACACCACCAGAGATTCATACAAGTCAGTCTAGGTGTTAGAATCATTGCCATATATATTTAACGTACATCCTTAGAATATATATAGTACATATACATTTATTTAAGTATACACACACTGACACAAACACAGCCAAAAACACACACGCACACACGCGCGCACACACACATTTATATATATACATATATATATATATATACATATATATATGTATACACACATATATATACATATATATATATGTACACACACACACATATATATATATATATATATATATATATATATATATGTACAGAGAGAGAGAGAGAGAGAGAGAGAGAGAGAGAGAGAGAGAGAATAAATGACAAAAAGTTATATTTCAAAATTCATAATGTTGACCATCTTATAATTTATTCCTTTAATTCAGTTGACTTATACAAGTCAATTGAATTAAAAGAATAAATTATAAGATGGTCAACATCATGAATTTTGAAATATAACTTTTTGTCATTTATTCTCTGTATTTCTCTGTAATTACGTTGAGCTTCTTAAATAAGGATTGACATATAATAAGGAAATATATTTCTACAGATATATATATATATATATATATAAATACATACATATATATATATATATATATATATATATATATATATATATATATATATATATATACACCCACATTAAAATACAAATACAACCCGCCTGGACTTCCGGGACGGGACGTCTTAAAGGCAATTAACTTTGATCAGTGTGAGGGAAACTCATCATATCAGGTATTTGCTATTCATTTAAACGCTTCCAGATCTCCCCCTTTTTTTGGGGGGGGGTAAGTTTTCCCAAACATTGTGGGGAAACAAATACGGCAGAAAGTGGAAAGCTTAACTGGCCTACAGCCAGATTTCTCATTCATTTCGCTATCCGCTATGGCGTAATGGTTGACATCGCTAAAGTAGAATGCGTTAAACTTCCGGTCGCGTCATGGCGTAGCATTAAGATGCCAGGTTTTCTTTCACTTTCTTTACGGCTTTGCGTCATTGGTTCGAGCCTGCCCGCCTCCTACCACTTTTTTTTTTCACTTTCAAACACCCGTTCTCTTTTCGATTGTCTAGCCTACGTCACTTCCGGTTTGGCGATAGACGCAACAGCAAACACGTCACATTTTTTTTTACATTCTTTTCCTTCTTCACGATACGGGTTCGAGCCTGCCTACTACTGTTTTTTTTTCTCAAAACACACCTCCAAACACCCGGGCAACGCCGAGCACCCAGACTAGTCTATAATATAAATCTCACCTGTCTGTTTAAATATGTGTACGTATGTATGTCTGCCTAAAACTTTCGACAGAGGCGGGTGATTTCCACGAATTCGGTATCGTTTTGAAGATCGACCCTTCGGACGACAAATATCGAAAAATTGGCTAAATACATTCACTCTTTCACCTTCAACTGGGTACTTTTCTACAGGGAGGGGTCGCTTTTTTCGCCGGTATTTTCGAAATTCATCCCCTCCTTTCAATTGACTAGCCTTAATTTCAACCTTCGCCACTTCCGGTTGGCGATAAACGCAACGACAAAGACGTCACGTTTTTATTTTCACATTCTTTTCGCTGTACTGATTCGACCTACCTACTTACTACCACTTTTTTTTTTTTTTTGCTCAACATACACCTCCAAACACCCGGGCAACGCCAGGCACTCAGGTTAGTATAGTAATACATACACAATCTGTCTAAATCATATTTAAGCGTATTTATGGCTGGCAGAATAAGGAGCAGTTCATTTTGAAATTCTATACAGATTTTCAGGTTTGAAAAGACACACTTGAGGACGGTCAGAGTTTACATCGGCTAAAATGTTGTGAGAATCTAAAAGGATAATAATAGTTTGAATAATACAGATTTCTTTCATCCTCAAAGAAAAATCTGTATAATGTATGTAACCATAATGATATGAAATTATCATATTCCAAAAATCATAATAAATACGAAACCTGCATTAATCAAAATAAAATATCCTTTTTAAGCGTAGTTTACGCCCGGGCAATGCTAGTATACATATAAGATAAATATTAACAATTATTTTTATATCTACAGTCATTAGTGTTTCATTAATGTTGGAAGTGATAATCACTTTGGAGATTCGAACCCAGGCACAAAGTCATCATAGACTTCAGATTCTAGCGTCTTACCTCCGGGCCTTTAATCATTGAAAACCCCTCAGTTAACCCTCTCAATAATCTAATGTCCTAGTGGAATACACTATTTGTATAGCCCTCTGTTCTTATGATTGAGGGAGGGGCTTTGATTACTACATATATCGTGTTTCAAATAGCCCTGATGCTATTCAGTTGCCACTTCCACTACCATGGTGAAGACGCCTGTAACACTTCCTGCATTTCTGTTGCGTCGTTTACGACGTACGTAATGTCAGCGACAAGCGTGAATGTTATCGGTTAATCGACGTTAATTCGATGAAAATCTGTGTAGTTAATTGAATAGTTATGCTCTTAGAGAAGCGATTGATTCGGCTCCGGACGGTTTCGTCATCTGATTGTATAATCGTGGCTTATTTCGAGTTATTCGATAAAAACAATGTAAGCGTGGGATTTCAAACTCACTATATCACGTGGTTACATGTTTAAAGTTCAAATTGATTATGCTCCCTATCTACTTCGACACATACATAAAACAGTTATAATCAAAACTGTCTGCTCATTTTGACTTCTGGTTTTTTGTTCGCCTTATCATCCAATTTAATGGACATCAGAAACCGCGAGTCAGAAAGACCAAACAATCTTGACTATAACTATAAAACATCTATTTATTCGCCTCCTCACGAGGGACATTCCACTCTCTCCATCTGAACATAGTGGAAATACTGGCAAATAAGGTAGACTCCTTCTATCAGGCTAGAAAACATCTCACACCTGCCAGTATCCTATATCTATACAAAAACACTATTCGCCTGTGCATGGAGCATTATTACCGCTCTACTCTCTCTCTCTCTCTCTCTCTCTCGTTCTTTCTATCTCTCTCTATCTCTCTCTCCCTCTCAATCTCTCTCTCTCTCTCAATCTTATTCTCTCTCTCGAACAGAGTACGATATGAATTTCTTACTTAATAGATCTAAAATTGTCTGCCAAGCTTTAGCCCCTGTCCCATCACCGTACTGCTGTATCCATGTGTTTATTTAACGAGTACTTCCACGAAACATGGGCTCTGATTAAACTTACTGCACTTGTATCTCCTTTACATAAAAACTGCGACTAGTGGCAAAATCCCGCTTCTTTAGTGTATAGGTCTCTAGATGCTGAAAGATTGTCTACTACTTGTTTCTGTTTTGGGACCCACTGCATTGGGAATGCCCTCGCTTCTGTCGTGTTTTTCTATCATCAACGTGCAAAAATAAAAATGTAATGTGAACAACCATCTTGCTACGAAACACTCCGCACAGATTGGCACACCTTATTAATCTGCTGCGTAACACAAAAGCTATGTAGGCTTCAGGGTTTATGTGACTTGTCTGGGACAATTAAAAGAAAAAAGAAAAAAATGACGAAATAAAAATAAAAATAATGAAAAATAAAAATAAAATGTAGAAGTAAAATAAAGATAAAAAGATAAAATAAAATAAAAATAAAAACAAAAATTAAAAAAAATTAAACTGAAATTAAAATTAAATTAAATACAGAAAAAAATAAAAATAAAAATAAAAATAAAATAAAAATAAAAATGAAATAAAAATAAAAATAAAATAGAATAAAAATAAAAACAAAAATTGAAAAAATAAAACTGAAATTAAAATAAAATCAAATACAGAAAAATAAAATAAAATAAAAATAAAATAAAAATACAAATAAAATAAAATAAAAATAAATACAAAAATTAAAAAAAAAATAAAACTGAAATTAAAATAAAATTAAATACAGAAAAAATAAAAATAAAAATGAAATAAAATAAAATAAAGTAACAATAACAATAAAGATGAAAAATTAAAGTAAAATAAAAATCGGGAAAAAAAATTAAATGAAAATAAAAATTAAATAAAAATAAAGTAAAATTAAATTAAATACAGAAAAAAATTAAATAATAAAATAATGCTAAATAAAACAAAACAAAATAAAAAATAAATTTAATTAAATAAAAATTAAATAAAAATTAAAAAATGAAAATAAAAATAAGATAAAAATAGAAAACGCATACAAATAAAAATTAAAATGAAGATGAAAATAAATAAAAATAAGAACAAAATAAAATAAAAATAAAAATAAAATAAAGATGAAAATAAAATCAATAAACATAAAAATAAATAATAAACATAAAACAAAAATAATACGCCCTCTTAATCTGTTTACTGACAATAAAACAGAACTTTCGTTTGGCTGGTGCATCTGTCTCTCACTCCTGGACAGGATTCAAAAGAGAGCCGCCAACCTGATAGGTCCTGAACTATCATCTAGTTCCGTCGACGAAATGTTATACCCCTCTTGTTCGACAAGTACTTTAATGATGAATGTTCTGACGAACAATAATTGTACCCCCTCGAATACACTCGCAAACCCAACAAGCAATTAAATCCCACGCCTTCCCTGTAGAGATCCCTAGGTATAAGAAAGCCTTCTACTCTAATAGTTTCTGCCCCAGAACTGCTAGACTTTGGAACTCCCTTCTGGGATTCTGCTTTCCCAACTGTACTGACATGCAGAAGTTTAAATGTAATGTGAACAGACATCTTGCTGCTCATCTCCCTTCATAATATAACTGCAAATTATGTCCCTGATAGTAGTTCCCTACTTCAAAGTGGCACTATGCCTTGTTTGGGGTGAAAACTGCACGCCTGTGGAACTCTGTTCCGTCCGCCTGCTTCCCACCTGACTAAAACCTGGATGTCTTCAAGTCCAGCGTTAACAAATTCCTAATGAACCGCCCCTTTAAGTAAACACTTCATCAAATCTCCACACTAACGTACTGTACTTGCAATAACCCTTATCCCTGAGTGGCTTCCGGGCCTTGATAAGTGGTGACCACTATGTAAAAAAAAAAAAAAGATTTTTTAAATTGAGCTTTGTTCGTAAAATTCCCCATTTTCGCAACACAATACAAGAGGTGTGCTGACTACAACATAATCGTCTTCAAATCTAATTCAGCAACCACTTGTTAAGCCGTCTTCTTAAATAATCAAACTCTTTACCCTCTTCACCTATTGCTTTCCGATCATCCCATAGTATTGTTCTACATCCATTTTGACATTTTGACAAACATATTAATCATTATCTTTGATAAGCAATTAATTGCAACCTTATTATATGGTGTCTTTGAAAAATGCATTTCAGAGAAAAACATTATTACGTACTTACGTGTCATGCCGAAATTAGTATAAATTCCAAAAATTACGAAAAATGGTCTGGTAGAAAAATTACTAGTAAAAACAGAATTTTTGGAAGTTTCGGTTTTTCATTGTAAAATGAATCTTTAGAAGATCGAAAACAGGGGGAGATAACTGCATTCTATCGTTTAAGTTGCTTTGCGCAGAATCCAATGACATTATCTTTTGGGTCGGCCATCTTGCTTTTTCTCGATCTATTGCACGCTTTTTTTTCCCGAAAATCAGCTCCAGCACATCTTCTATTGGACCATTTTTCGGAATTTTTGGAATTTATACAAATTTTAACATGGCACTTAGGTAAGTAATAATGTTTTCTCCTGAAATGTTTTTGTTCGAAAATATATGATTAGATCGGACAACACGCTATAGGAAAGTTGCACTAGCTATTACTCATTAGTATATACACGCCTGATCAAAGATTTAAGACCACTTGAAAATCTGTAATACGAAACCTTTTTTTAAATTCTTCCCACTTAAGGCTACCAATAATACAATCGTAAATGTTGTGGAAAAAAGTTACATTCAAAACATTTAATTCAGAAATTTACATTTTTATAAAATGAGACATTTTACACTTGATCAAAATTATAAGACCAGGGGTCTACGAATCTACGAAATTGTACAGAAATTGTACAGAAAGAAATTGTACGAAATTGTATAGAAAAGTGCATGAAAACAGTCAATAACCAAATTTAATAATTAGTTCTATCTCCACTGGTTTTGATGATCTCAAAACTTATGTGGGGCTTGAAATAAACGCGGGGGATGTTGCTCCTGCTTCTGAAGATTACTTCACGAAGTTCATTTTTGTCGAATATTGTTTGCCATCTCGGTAAACCTCGCTTGTTATCAATCCCCAAATATTTTTAAGTGGGTTCAAGTCCGGTAAGCATACATGATATCCCAAAAGATCGACCTCATTTTCGTACAAAAAGGTCAAGTCCGTCCTGCAGCGTGGATTACAGGATTACAGCATTATCCTGTTGAAATAAGCATCCATCCCCCACATAAACGATGCCCCTCCGTCATTAATGATGCTTTTTGTAGCATAACCAGCCAGTCTCTGACGACTCTGCACCACCTGGAGCTCTATCCTTACTCTAAGAAAAGGCACCCCATACAATTAGGTACCCTCCACCACTATGACGCGTAGAGAAAATTTCACGAGGCATGTTTTCGTTATTATTATTATTATTATTATTATTATTATTATTATTAATAATAATAATGATAATAATAATAATAATAATAGTAATAATAATAATATTTTACAAAATAAGCAGTAGGTTCTGTAAACCGCAATATAGACTACAGTGTATTGTGAACTAATTCATTGCGGTGAGAATTGAAAAATGGGCGATTTTATCGATTTCGATGACAATAAAATTGGGAGGGTGAGACATTCGTTGATTCTCATTCATTCCCAGGCAACGTCGGATCTCCCTGCTAGTGCACCCCCATATATATATATATATATATATATATATATATATATATATATATATATATATATATATATATGTGTGTGTGTGTGTGTGTGTGTGTGTGTGTGTGTGTGTGTGTGTGTGTGTGTGTGTGTTCCATTTACACCAGTTATGCACATGGCGTCATGGACGTCAGGGGTTAATGTGAATTAGGGGTCAGATAAATATATGCATCTGTGCATACTAAGTGCATCAAGATGTTTGTTTACATTACATTGGAATTTCTATATGTTGATACAGTCTGGAAAAAGGAAGAGGGGAGTGTGTTCCAAAGGCAACTAGTTGAAGAAAAGAAAGTATTAGAGGGAAAAGCTTCTCGGCATTGGGCAACATTTGGAATTTAGAATCTGAAATTTAAATGTAATGTGAACAGACATACAGACACCTTTATGCACAATTCAATGCTTAAGAACAAATGCGTACTCAGCCGTGCTTTCAGTGCTTTCAGTGCTTTCCCTTCCTCTCGGAAAAGTTGACCGAGATTTTTTTACCTAAAGTTAAAGCGCCAGAAGGGAAGCCAGAGGTAGGCAGGCATTTGCCTTGTCGTAAATAATTTGCCTGCAAGTGAGAGAATTATTTACTGCTTGCAAATCGATTTTACCTGCCATTTCACAATAACGTCTCAAAGTTTAGGGGAATTTTACAGGATCGGATTCGTTTCGTTTTGTTGCGTTTCACTCAAAATATTTACTAAATTATTTTCGTTTTACAACGAAACGAAACGAAACTTGTATCGTTTCGTTTATTGTTTGTTTTGCTTCGTACGTCTATAAGTATTTAATCACAACCAGAATGTGGTAAAAAGTACCATGCTTAACAAAAAAAAAAAAAAAGAAACTATGAAACATGAAAAGTTGTAATTATGGCAAGCCAATAATCTGACATTTTGTGTTTGTATTACTGTGCACATAGATTCGAAAAAGTTGTCAAAAAACAAATATATAACAAATAAATATTATCAAAACAAGATAAGTTACTTTTCTACCAAACTGGATATATTTTTCGTGTTTTTATTCAATGTAACATATTTATTCAGCTCGAAAAACATACATGGTTTACCGATGTATTGGAAAATTCAAAATGGCGCCCGACTCTCTCTCTTTAACAAGGTAAGCTCGGGAAAATGTGTTATAAATAATAAACTAGATAAAATACTATTAAAAAAAAAACACCGAATATATGTCAACCTATGTCACGGTAATATATATTGAGCGAGTTTCTAACAGTATTTTGTCTAGTTTTATATTTATAGCACCTTATCCCAAACTTACCGTGTTAAAGAGAGAGTCGGGCGTCATTTTGAATTTTCCAATACATCGGTAAACACAGTATGTTTTTCGAGCTGAATAAACATGTTACATTAAATAAAAACACTGAAAACATATCCAGTTAGGTAGAAAAATAACTTATCTTGCCTTTGATAACATTTATTTGTTATATATTTATTTTTTTGACAACTTTTTCAAATCTATGTGTACAGTAATACAAACCCGACATTTTATATTAAAAAAAATCATAAATCAATCAAAATATTTAAATGACACGTCATAAGAACATTCAATGTGCATTAATTGCAGTTTTTAGTCCCTAATTATAATAAAAACCGAACGAAACGGAACGAAACTTTACTAAACCAAAACGAAACGAAAAATTATATTTTGTAAAATCTTTTCAACGAAAGTTTGGAAACCCTCTATTGGCCCTTCCTGGCTACGACCTTGCTTAAATCCACGGCATCTCTTTATGTTTTAATCGCAATATGCCTTATTTGGGATATATATACAAGCGGATAATTATATTTTAAAACCTATATATATATATATATATATCAGAGTGGCTGAATCTAAAGAGATTCGAAATCGGGGACCCATGATAAAAGCCGTAACTTTCTACCACTAGGCTATCTCGCACAACTGTTGAATATATCGCGATTTACATAGATTTATTATTTATTATAGATTTATAGTTATTTATTTGTTTTTGTCTTTGGGATACTATTTGAACGAATTCAGTTATTTATACGAAAGTGCATTTTACCTAAATGCGAGTTGGGAAGAAATTTCCCTTTGACCAATTTGGTTCCCCCACATGGGGAGCGGCATATGTATTGTTTTTATTGTATCAGTGGATAATCATATTTCAAAAACAATACATATGGGGTACCAAATTGGTCAAAGGGAAAATTATTCCCAACTCGCATTTGGGTAAAAATGCTCTCACGTATAAATAATTAATTTCGTTCAAAAAGTAGGACAAAAACAAATAAATAACACCTCTCTCTCTCTCTCTCTCTCTCTCTCTCTCTCTCTCTCTCTCTCTCCCTCATATATATATATATATATATATATATATATATATATATATATATATATATATATATAGTAATTTATAAAATGTATATGACGAATCCTATAGTGGATGAAACGCAGAATATTCAGTGTAGCTTAATCGCCATATATGTTTTATAAATTACTAACTAGCTCTACCTACGTATTGAGCACTTTTGAAGTAAATACTTAGAGTTTAAGCATAAATCTATACTTTCGTATATTAATTTTATGTGAGTAAATGAAGTAGTTATATATGTATATATATATTATACACATATATATATTATACATATATATATATATTATACATATATATATATATATATATATATATTATACATATATATATTATACATATATATATTATACATATATATATACAGAGAGAGAGAGAGAGAGAGAGAGAGAGAGAGAGAGAGAGAGAGAAAGAAAGAAAGAAAGAAAGAAAGAAAGAAAAAGAGTGTGTGAGGAAACTCGGGTAGGCAGACAGCTAGATAGAAAGCAGGGAAGAGGGAAGGTGGCGTGCGATGAAGTGACGTCCGGTTTTGTACAGTTGAAATCCTGACTCATGCTTTTGAAATGTTCAACACGACCTTTAAGGTCAGTCTTACTGGGTCAACCACTTTGCCGCACTCCTTAGAAGAAACACCTGTTGTCCCATCCAGAGTGTGGAGAGGGGAAGCTATTAAGTCTTTACTTTCCGCCTGCTTCAGCCACCGAAGCCAATCGGTTCACAACGAACAACTTGACCAGACAACGATACGAGAAGAAGAAAGCTAGCCATATACAGCAAAAATGACGTACACCTTTTTTTTTTTTTTTAATTATTTATCTCCTCTACATGGACCATAAGTTCGGCTTTTTTACTTAGTAGAAAAAAATAACAATCCTCTTTAAAAAAAAAAAAAGAAGTACTTTTTATTAGTAGAAAAATAACCTATTGTACCGCCGGTACTGTCTTATGAAAGAGGTTACGTCAAACGGTAAGCAATATACCTATCTTCTATCAAAAAGGAGGATGCCATGCTTGGGAGAATAATCTCTTGCGACATCATCATCATCATCATCATCATCATCATCATCTGGCATGAATCCGAAGATTCTATTGGTGGCATTGTTTCTCATGGTATTTTGTTTTCGCCAGACTTCTTTCTAGAAATACATCGGGTATTTACTGGAGAGATCAGGTGAAGGTTGCCAACATCCTATGTGAACATGATTTTTGTGAAACGAAGTGGATTCAAACTTAGAAGACTCAGATCGCCAGCCGTGTTGTTAAGCACGTGACCACCATCACCTTCCCCTAAGACAAAACAGATAGATCGAGTACTCTTTTACACCTAAGATGGTGCCGTTCAGAGCACTCTTTCTACCTTCCATCGACTCCCAAACCGCCAGATTCAATGATATTTTTTAGGTGTCTTTTTCTACGCCGACTGAGGTGTATGGTCCTCCCCACATGACTTTGCTTGACCACGCTTTGAGAAGGGGTTGGTTTATGGCTATTCGTATGAGGCCATACCTGCCATCTCTCGGTAGGGGCTACCGAGGAATGGCCGGTATATTTTTACAAATCCCACTTTTCCAACCTTGTGTCACATCTTTCCACCGTCGAAGACAGATAAACCTCCAGAGTACAAAAACGACATCGGGATCTAGTGAGAGATATTCTCTCCCTTTCCCTAGAGTTTCTATCTCTCTCTCTCTATCTCTCTCACACACACACACGCACACAAAAGATGTGGCCAGTCTTTCTCCACTCTATCGTTATGGTTACGGTAGCGTTTAACTGAGCTCAAATATATGGTCTCCCCCCCATCTGTACAACCTTCACATAAAACCACTTGTCTCACGGCGTTGGCTCACCGTCCAATCGAAGAATTCATTAAACCTTATCCTCGAGTGGCTTTTTGATTTTGATAAAATCACCTTAAACTGTTTGTACCTTAGTTTTATCGTCTTTTCATACAGGCAAACATAAAAATTGGAATGCCTTCTAGACACCACCCTAAAGTGTTTTCGCTCTCTTTGTAAAAGGGTTGACCAGGATACCTTGGTATGAGGATATCACACTCTACCAGTAAACCTCAACCAAATATTAAAAATAACATGATATTCGAAGCCCAAATAAGTTCGCCTGTGCTATGTACCGATTCGTATGAAGAATGATTCAACTTCTCCTAGTGATTTTACTTCACGTAACAACACTTAGCCGGATACTCCATCAGACCAGATGAATTCTTGCCCTGTAATTCGGGTAAACTAAGGAAATATGGCGCTTCTTCGTTATTTTAGCGGAATTCGAAAACTGAAATACTGAATTTCCAGTGAAACTAATGGCATTTACTGAATTATTATGCTGCAGTAATGAACATATCCAAAAATTACGAAAACCGATATGATAGAAAATTAATTATTAAAGAAACTAGTTTTCGAAGGAATTAATAATTTTAGCTTACATAATAACTAAAGAGCGCTTATATTACCAGGGGAGGTAATTCATATTTGAAAACTGTCACGAACTTAGGCTAATTTCCAAAATGTAATAAACGTTATCTTAATTTTGAATTACTTTTATTTTTATATAAAAATTACAAAAAAAAAAAAAAAAATTAAAAAGAAGTAAACTATGAGCTTTAAGTTATGTTTATTTATGTTTATTTGTTATCTGCTTTCGTTTTAATAAATCCTTCTTTATTCTCATTACAAAATATGAGTTATTTCCCTTGTGCTTACGTCACATGTCACACATGACAAAACAAACATGGCCGAAATCATATATTCGTTGAAAAATAGAAATACGTGTTGTATGTAATATTTCAAAAATATTTAACTAATTGTGACATGGCAATTAGGTAGATGACATTGCTTATTGCTTCAATGGACAAAAATGTAAGTAGTTATTGTTTCTTAATGAAAACTAAAATTTATGCCTGTCGGATTTCGTTACAATGACGAAGTACTGAAAATAGCACACGATAAACTATAACATAGTTTAATGGTCATTTAGGAAATAAAACAATTAATATTTACACTACTTTGGTAACATAGTGAAATCAAACACGAGGGACCTTAATTTTTTGAAAATTGCTGAAGTATCCCCCTCCCCCCAAAGACAAGAAACTGTTTATTACGGTATGTGAAAAAGTCAATCTTAAAGACTAAGACGAGCTATTTAATGCCATTTTTTTTTCCTAAAAATTAACAACAAACAGATTACAACATAAACTTACAAACAATAAATTAACGCGTAATTTACAACAGGTATTCTTAAAAACATAGTCTCCGTTCTGACTCTAGATACAGGGGTTGCGTAATCCCTAACCACACATCTCCGTCAGCACAGCCTGATTCCAGTAGCAAGGAGAAGCTCTAAGCGAGTGGATACAATGCCGACATAAGCGAAGAGCACATGCAGTATGTTGAATTTCCAAATGGTCACCCATTTTAGTATTGACCAGGCTCAACGGTGCTTAACTTCAGTGATCTAACAGGAGCTGATGTGTCAGCGTGATTATGACATATATTTTGGTTATTTTGGACAAAGAATCATTTTAACATAGCAGTTAACGAATTCGACTAAAAGCTCATAAGTTTAAATTCTGTCATAGTCAGCCACACTGATGAGTCATAATAATGGCGATACATGTGCTCGTGGACATCTATCTGTCTTTCCTTCTCTCTCCCTCTCTCCCTCCCACTCTCTAACCCCTTCTCTCTCTCTCATATATATATATATATATATATATATATATATATATATATATATATATATATATATATTTGTATGTGTGTGTATGTGCATGTGATTTTGTTCCATATAGACTCCGAAACGGCTGAACAGATTTGCTTTAAAATTTACAGAACTTTAGTGTATAAGTCTGGGAGTGATCGTCGTTAAGTTTTGTCTCAGAATACCCCGATAATTACCGATAATCGATAATCGAAACTGTTATTTTAATTGACCTATCATCAGTAAAGCAATTTTTTCCATGTCGTCGCTTAGCAACAATGATAAAAAACGGGCCGTAAAAATTCTACTTTGGGTTGATAGCGTGTTTTTATTTTATTTTTGTTTTTTGCATGATGTGGTCTGTAGTTTCAAACTCCGCACGTAAATTTCTTAATCTTTTTTTTTTCATTAACTGCAAAGAATTTTATAAGACTGGAAAATTTACGTGTTTTTTTTTTTTTTTTTTTTGCATGACATGGTCTGTAGGTTCAAACCACGCACGTAAATTTCTTAATGCTTTTTTACCGTTAACTGGAAAGAAGTTTATATATAATAATTTATAAAAGAAACAGTAGGTTCTCTAGAGTGCAATGTGGAATAACCTATTTTGAACTAAGTTACTGCATGGAGGCATGTGAAGCGTCCTCCCGGGCGATTTCACGAATTTCGATGACAATAAAAATATAGGAGTATGAAATATTCGTTGATCATCATTTAATCCCGGGCAACGTCGTGTCTATATACGGCATAATCACGTTGACACATCGATTTCCGTCAGATCACCGAAGTTAAGCAACGTCAAGCCTGGTTATTACTAAAATGGGTGACCAATTTGGGAATTCCAATCGCTGTATGTAGGACGACGTCGACACCTCCCTGTAAGAGTTGCAAAAACCTAACGTCGTCATCTCCTTTAACGGGAATATACACGCGACTGGGACCGCTTGTGAATTTCTTACTTCCATAGAACTTTTACCTTTGGAGGAAGTCAGTTAAACCCGAATAGAGTTAGTGTCGACCGACACCGACATGACGTCGGGTGTCTCTGCTAGTATATATATATATATATATATATATATATATATATATATATATATATATATATATATATATATATATATATATATATATATAAAGATGGCGCGTCCATTGTGTGAAGTTGAATTAACTTAAAACATTCAGTTTTGACTTTATTGTTAGTACGATATTGAGGCAACATTTTGGATTTTTTCATTTAGATAAATATTGGTGCGAACACTGACGAAGAGTATTTTATTTTTTCAGTCATGTTTGAGCGAGACTGCGGACTAAAAAATAAAAAATATAAAATGTGGCTACTGTAGAAACTACAGAATCGAATGAAATTAAAACAAAAACACTGACCCTCAAAATTTTCAACCCAGTTTCAAATCTCGTGTCAGATATTAAGCGTATGATTAAAATATATTGAAAAGTTGCGTGTGTGATTAAATTTTATGTAATAGGTCGAACACAAAAAAAGTGTGGATCTATTTATTTATTTATCTATTTCTGTATCTATCCATCTTGGTCTATCTATCTATCTAACTGGAGAGATGGACGGGAGATGAATATGAAGAATATTTATAAGCTCCGTCAAAATATGGTAAATCATATTGTAATTTACTGGAAGAGATGGTCAGCTGATCAGATCTACGTGTGAGTTACGTGATCAGGTTAGCTGCAGATCTTAAGGAGTTGGAATTTGGACGTAAAAAAGAGCGGACGGTTTAACAGGTCATCACCCTCTTCACTAAGATGGGAGTTGACATGTGTGAAAATAGAGACCTAGAAGTAACCTTGCAAGCAAGGATATTCACTTTCTATTCTTTTTGCGATCGACACCTGGAAAGGGAATAAAAATATATAAAACCTATCATCGTCTTGGAGTCAGTGTGTTTCGTGCGAACAGGTTCCAGCCTCCCTTCCGAGAACAAGATGAATTCCAGGTGGAAAAGATCAACGATGCATGAAGTTAAGGTATGCCTAAAATACATATGTCACATACACACACCCGTATATGAAAAATTAGATATGAATATATCATAAATAGACAGCAACAATATAATTCTAGCGTTCAAATGGTGAAGAATCACCAGCGTTCAAATGGTGAAGAATCACCAACAATTGACATTTAGAGACACGTATATACACATCAGGATGGACCCTTCATTTCAAGTACGCATATAACATTTAGACGATTATACAACATACACTATTTTGGCGCCTTTTTGGTACACCATGATATAACATAAATAATTTTTAAATAACATTTTTCTTCGCACGTACCAGTGAGCCGTTCCTTCTTCGTAACTGTTCTCTTATATAAATATAATTGTTTGTATTAAGTCTGACAAAAGGTCACTTTTTGCGCATTTATTATTGATGAAGACTAAATAGTAATGCCGTGAATAACAGCTTTTTTTCTCATCCGATTTCAACCTGCGGACTCAAACTACGTTCCATCCACCGTGACCTTCACTCACATCCGGCATCCGGTTTCCGGCATCCGGCCCACCTACTGTCTTTTTGTAGCTGACCCCCGACGACTTGAAATATTTATAAATATTTCTTTTTTATCTGCTACAGTCAAGTAAGTAATTAGTAGTTTGCTGGGGTTATTTTACTAATCGTATGTTTCATCGTTATTGAAATAGTTGACAAAAGATTATTTGTACGATTTGCTCGCTGGGAATAAACATGGGATTACGTTTGTGTAACAACGAGGCAGGTTGGCACACTTTAACATGTAGATCATTAAAGAAACCGATATCATACTGCGTAGAACAAAAAAAATAAAAATAAACGTGTGAAAATAGTAAAAATACATAACTGTAAGAACGAGTCAGAAAAATGTAGTTTTGTCCTAATTTAATTTGCATTTAAATGTAAAACTCAAAAATTATACTACAGTGTAACCCGGATATAAGAGACCTCTTATCCGGTCTCTAGGGCTATGTTATATCCGGTTACACTTATATTTGGGGGTTTTATATACAGGTTACACCGTACATAAACACAAGCTCTAATTTGGGACTAGAAGAATTATATCCGTTGTTTTTATAATCGGGTCTCTTATATCCGGGTTTCATTGTATTAGAAACGGTTAGCAATATCTTCCTAATATATATATATATATATATATATATATATATATATATATATATATATATATATATATACATATATGTTTATATCTATACTAGAATGGGCGGCCGGCGTTGCCCGGGTGTTTGGATGTGTATGTTGAGCAAAAAAAAAAAAATGTGGTAGTAGGAAGGCAGGCCCGAACCCATACCACAATGAGAAAAAGAACGGGGTAAAACCTAACGTTTATGCTGTTACGACCACCGCCAAACCGGAAGCGACATTTTTTTAAAATAAGGGCTAGACAATCTAAAGCAGAGGATAACTTTAAAAATATCGGCGAAAAAATGACCCCCCCTGTAGAAAAGTGCCTAGTTGAAGGGGAAGATATTTATGTTTTTAGCCAATTTTTCGATATTTGTCGTATGAAAGATCGAACTTTAAAACAATACTAATCTTGGTAAAATCCGTCGCCTCTATTGAAAGTTTAAGGCAGACATGCAAATAGACATACATACATACATTTATATATTAGTAACTAAAAATTTTCGACTCAAACTGATGAAAAAGCTTGCCCTATCTCTGAATACCCTTTATGTAAAATTTCAAATATTTAGACCAAAAATTGTCTGAGTAATTTGGAAGAGACCACAGAGGTAAGTTTTTTAAAACTTTGACCTCTATTATGACCCCTTAAAATTTATTGTTTTGAGCTCAAATCAAGTTATTAAGTTAGATCCACTTCCAAGGAATCTATATCTAAAATTTCAAGTGCGTAGACCATAAAATTGTCGGAGGAGTTTGGTAGAGTTCTGAAAGGTCAAATCGTTGAACTTTGACGCCTTAATCGCCAAATTTCTGGCCCAAAACCGATCACATCGATTTTCCCAAATCTCAGTAACCTGTATATCAAATTTCGAGTCTGTAGAAAAAGAGGAGAAAAAAATGGCGATGGAGTTAAATATAAAATAGAGAAACAAATGTCAAAATGACCCAGACAGGAAATGTTAAAGGCGCGAAAAAATATATAGGGATATATAGGGCAAAATCATATAGGTCAACTGAAATGTACAGGTCATCACATAAAAAATGGCAGCAAGAGTTGTTAGAAGACACTAAATGGAAAATAAATAAATAAATTAATAAATAATGTTTTTCCTCCTCTTTTTCTTCCCTGATCTTTCTTATTTATATTTATGTCTCCGCAGTAGAGTGAAAATCATATCTTATGTTTCTTTTATTAATATTATTGGAATTTTTTCCTTTTTTCCTTGTACACATTTTTGTGAATTATTCCATGGGTTTCTGCCTTTGGATTATTATGGACCATCTTCTTCCTTGGATTTTACTCGTGCAAATGGAAATTCAATTAACGTTCTTGAAGTTATATATTTGGATTTTACCGTCACTGGATTTTTTAGCTTCCACCAGACTATCCATTCATGTGTAATCACCTTTTTATTCACCATATTCCCTATGCTTCACTTTTTGTTATCAAGTAAGATCTTTGACTTACTTCAGTTTCATCAAATACTTTTGCCTGCAAAATCCGATCCCGCATTTTGCTAATTCCTACCCTCTGATGAGAAGGAAAGTATTTCTTCGGAACTCCGCGGATTAAGGACTATCCACTTATTTAGTGTTTCCTTTTGAGATTAAATATGTTTTTAATTCATTTAAAAATTATTTTTTAACATGTTGTATTAACTGTTTGCTCGTATATATATATATATATATATATATATATATATATATATATATATATATATATATATATTGAAGTGTTTGTGCTATTCATATAAAAACTTTTTTTTCTATTTGTATTTATTTGCTTCCCCACGAAAGCAAAATGTGACGCAAGGTCGTTTTTAATGTGGGGAAAAACCAGTTCCCCAAAAGAAGGACAAAAAGGAGCACTCTGACGGTTTGCTAAACTAAAATGGCATTAGTATAGAAGGGTTTTCTCTCCATTGACCAAAGATAAATATACTTAAGTGTAGCACCAGAACAGATACTACACTTTGATCTTGTATATATAGTTAATTGCTGGTACAAATTTACATTTTATGGTTGAAAAACAATAAAAAGAAAAAATCACAAACAAGAAACTTAGGTATGAAGCCATATAAGAAATTGGGGGAGGGAGATAGTTGCACGGTCTTTCTATTGTCTATACAACTTGTGAAATTACTCTTGACTTGCACTATTTACCACAATACCGCATTTGCTCCGTGGAGCTAACCTACTTAATAAATTTCCCAACGTTTTTTTACGTGTGCGTATAAACATCTTTTTTTTTTTATATAAATAAACAATACAGAAAAAAGTTAATTAGACGAAAAAAGTCTTTGAATTCGTTGGTGTAAAAAAAGTTTGTGGTGTGGAGTGGGGGAACAGCTAAGAAAAACTCTTTGATCTTAGCCCGAAGGCCAAGGAAGAATAAAGGCAAGCCTTTTTTCTATTTATTTAAAAAGAAAATACAACTTTGTTATATATGGATCGCGGAATGAAATTCATCTGCAAAAGATCTAGCTCATTTGCATATTCTTTTAAACATTCATTTTAATCAATTCCCTATTAGTTTTTTTCACCCGGTTTTCACATGGGATGATCATCTTTAGTTAACTGTTACATGAATTATATTCATGCAGATATTCTACATGATTTATACTTGCATAATATTTGCGTAAAAAGCTTATAGTAAAAACACACCTCTTTTTATATATATTTATGGATGTTTATATATATTTGTTGAAAACATTTTGCTTACCAAACTCTTCAGTCAATTTGTTTGGTTTACAGACCTTACATTTAATATATATAGTATTAAATTCTTCTTCTTAGACCCATGCGAAACTTCATACTTGGGTTTTAGCCGGGGAGAATCGGCGCAAAAGTGTGAAAATTAAAAAAAAAAAAAAAATGGAACTTGCCAACGATTTGGAATGACGGCATTACGAATATGCATGCGTAACGTAATAGCTATGGGTTCATGTTTTGATTTCTAGCCTTGCAGCAAACATGTCTTCAATCGTAGCACAGGCATTAATATCAAAGGAAAGTAAATCGTAAGCTATAGTTTTTGGTTTCGATTCTTAGTGGTGGCGCACAACTCATTAAAAAAAAAAACTTTTAAAATCATTATTAAATATTGGGTCTAATATAATATAATAATAAATACGAAATCTGTATTAATCAAAATATCATATTTAAGCGTATTTTACGATCGGACAATGCCGGGCGACCTGCTGATATATATATATATATATATATATATATATATATATATATATATATATATATATATATATATATATTAAAGCCAAAGACAATGCGGCGGAAGGCCGGAAAAGATGAAGTAAAAAAGAAAAACAAACAGATGTAGGTGAGTATGGTTGAGTAGAGGAGTGTCTAACCTTTATATGACTACCATTCTTCACTTCAATGTATACTTATTTATAACGAAGTTGCTGGTATGTCCGGTGTATGTAAAGTCCGTGGGTTGTGTGGAACTTTGATTAATTTCGAGAGAAAGGTACCTCTCTTTTTCAAAATAGAAGACAAAAGTGGATTCAAGATGGCGGAGAGAGCGTGGCAATCCTGCAGAAATATTTTATTTTTTACTTTATCTTTTCCGGCCTTCCACCGCATATATGTATGTGTGTGTGTGTGTGTGTGTGTGTGTGTGTGTGTGTGTGTGTGTGTGTGTGTGTAGTGCCGGCAAAAAGAAAATCCGCACTTGTAATTTTTTTTCAAAAACAGCAAATTTAAGCTAAATTTAATGTAACTGTTTAAACAACCTATACCTCATTTAATTCGCTTTTATTCTTGTATTTATGTTGTTGTAGGAGTTACTCATAACAAGGAAGACAACGCCATCAAGATACGCAGCCTAAGAAACAGATTTGAAACGGCTCCCCAAATCCAACAATGGTGCAATCTTGTTAAGAAGTGCTCTCTTTCTATTGTCAAGAACAGATTAAAGGCATTTAATTTGCGAGGATATGATGCAAGACGCAAGCCAATGATTTCTGTAAAGAACAGAAAGCGCCGCCTGGACTTCGTCAGATGCAATGAAGATCATGACTCTTCATATTGGTCAAAAGTGCTTTTTAGCGACGAAAGCAAGTTCAATAGGCTAGGCAGTGATGGTAGGCTGTACGTCCGTCGAAGAAAAGACGAAGAATTTAATCCTAGGTGATCAGTTTCAACGCTACAAGGTGGTGGAGGTTCAGTTTTGGTGTGGGGCATTATTAGTACCAACGGTCCTGGGCCTATAGTTTGCTTGCAAGGTCGAATTGATTCGACTAAATACATCAATATGTTGACTGATTTTGTGTGTGTTGTGTGTGTGTGTGTGTGTTGACTGAGCATTTTCTACTCTAATTTGGTCGGAATTTGGATGATAATCCCATCTTCATGCAGGATAATGCTCCCATTCCCATAGCTGGCAATGTCAAGAGGTTCCTGGAAGAGCATGATATTTCGTGTTTGGATTGGCCTGCACAATCTCCAGGCCTCAATATTATCAAAACGTATGACATTACATCAAGCAACAGCTACGTAATGATAAAATTTCTAATTTGGAAGAACTTTGGATAAAAATTAAAGAAAAGTGGGATGCCCTTTCCTTGGAGCTGCTGTCTAATTCAAGGAATTCTCAAAAGATTGCAGGCTGTCAAATTGCAGAAAGGCTATGCTACTAAATATTAACTACTTCATTGTGTTCCTGTTGTCTTTGTGTTGCATTAACGCCATAAAGTTACATTTAAATAACAATTTTCCATTGTGCAGACTTTCTTTTTGCCTCCTCAATTTGAAGTTATTTTTTAAATTTACGTGAACACTAGAATATTTCAATTAAAAGTCAAATATAAACAGGTAAAATTATAGAAGAATAAAAAGCCAATCAAATGAGGTATACGTTGTTTAAACATTTACATTAAATATTTACTAAATATTTAACCCTAAATTTAGCTTAAATTTGCAGTTTTGAAAAAAAAAAATTACAGGTGCGTACTTTTTTGCCGCCTTTGTATATATATATATATATATATATATATATATATATATATATATATATATATATATATATATATATATATATATATATATCCGTCACCTTGAAGATCTTGTTTCTTAGGAAATCGCCCATATTTTTATTTGGACGTAGGGCCTGGAAATATGCATGTCCGTAGTATTAACAGTATTATCGTTTAAAAAATCAACAATATATATATATATATATATATATATATATATATATATATATATATATATATATATATATATATATATATAATTGGAAATTCTTAATTAAATAATGTAGAATTACAACAAAATTTATTGTTTGAATAAGGAGTACAAATAATTTTTAAACTTTCAAAATTATCTATATCTTTACCTCCAACGGTTGTAACGAGAACGAACGGAAATTAAAAACTATTAAACGCCAAATTCGGACGAATAAAGTAGACAATCTAGTGTGTTAGAACGAGCAGAAGTCGTGAACATCGTATTAATGCTAGTTGACTGCCTTTTAATTATTATTCCACGTACATATAATAATTATATATATAATGTCAAAAAGATTATTAATTCACTGCCGCATAGCAGCAGCCAAATAGCGCAACGGTTAAAGCTCCAACAGTCGTTTGGGCGGTCGGGTTTCGATCTTGGCTTGATAGTTTCTTGTCTAGCCGCACTGAACGGCTGTGAAACAGCGAAACAGTAATGTATGTGGATGACTGTATATATATATATATATATGTGTGTGTGTGTGTGTGTGTGTTAGTGACCGGACGATTCTAATATTTTCCCGATTCTGATACAATTACCGTATATTCAATATATCCCGATTCCGATACAATTACAGATTCCGATTCCGATTCCGATTCTTTGTATTTCTCTAAATATTTAACCCTAAAATTGTTATTATTTTCTAGATTAGCGTAAAAGTACAAAATAAATGTGCACATATTTTCTCAAATGTAAAAATACATTTGTGAGGGTTGATGTACAGATTTTAGTTTTGCTGGTAATTTCAAATCAATAAATATTTATTATTTTATCATTATTACCAACAGTAGAAGAGTTTGTTTCGAACAAAATAAAATAAAAATAATAATTAAAGGAATTGTTTGGAGGCATCGGAAAATAGGCACAGAGTTTTCAATTTTTTGATTCCCGATTCCGATTAATCGTTTCAACACTATATATATATATATATATATATATATATATATATATATATATATATAAGCAAACAGTTAATAAAATATGTTAAAAAACACTTTGAAATGAGTTTAAAACATATTTAATCTGAAAAGGAAACACTAGATAAATGGATAGTCCTTAATCCGCGGAGTTTCGAAGAAATACTTTCCTTTTCATCAGCGGGTAGGAATTAGCAAAATGCGGGATCGGATTTTGCATGCAGAAGTATTTGATGAAAAAACAAGTAAGTCAAAGGATCTTACTTGAAAACAAAAAAAGTGAAGCAGAGGGAATATGGCGAAGAAAAAGGTGATTACACATGAATAGATAGTCTGGTGGAAGATAAAAAATCCAGTGACGGTAAAATCCAAATGTAAAACTTCAAGAAAGTTAAAAGAATTTCCATTGGCACAAGTAAAATCCAAGGAAATCCCGTAATTGGAAGAAGATGGTCCATAATAACCCAAAGGTAGAAATCCATGGAATAATTCACAAAAATGTGTACAAGGAAAAAAGAAAAAATTCCAATAATATTAATAAAAGAAAAATAAGATATGCTTTTCACTCTACTTCCGAGACATAAATATAAATAAGAAAGATCAGGGAAGCGAAAGAGGAGAGAGAAAAAAAAGGAGAGAAAAAAAGGAGAGAAAAAAATGATGATAAAGTTAAATATAAAATATAAAATAAAGGGAAACAAAAGTCAAAATGACCCAGACAGTAAATATTAAAGGCGCGAAAAAAATATATAGGGCAAAATAATATAGGTCAACTGAAATATACAGGTCATCACTTAAAAAATGTCAGTAATAGTTTTTAGACGACACTAAATGGAAAATAAATAAATAAATTTATATATATATATATATATATATATATATATATATATATATATATAATTACTTTATACCTACTAGTATAATGCAATGATATGTGCAGTTAGTGACTGCCTGTCGAGAGATTCGAACCTAATTTCAAAGTCCCCGTTGTGTCCATTTACTAAGGCGTTACCTCTGGGTCAGCACAAGAGTTAAGAGAAATTAAACACCTATAAATGCCAGATGAGAACATAACAATATAGTAGTCAGAAAATATTCTAACGACCGAAAGTTGTGAACTTTGCATATCGCTAGTTTATTTCCCATACAGGGCCCAACTTTAATAATTTTAAAGAGGCTTATAATCATAAATATTAATAATTATTTTTGTACCTACAAACAATAATGTTTCATGCTTTCGTAATCATCAGTACACGAAATGATATTGTGATAAATGTATTAAATTCATATTCCACATGCATATGTGTTTAATCTTTATCGGGGAATCATCAGGGTGGAAAAATGATTGCTCTCCCGGTCACATGATCAGAATTAGGTTTATTGTATGTGTTATGCTGATTAATCGGAGTATTATTCTCATCTTAAGTGTTATTAGCACAACGATTCGGTCGCTGTAACCTGCGATCTTCTTTGGGTGTTGAGAACATGTTTCTTTTTCTACTAAGGAAAAGGAGGTTGGTTCTGCATTACAAGAATTCGAACCGTTTGTTTGGGGGCGGTTCGTAGATCATATTTTTTTGTTGGATGGATGAATAACGCGTACAGAAATATGTCGGCAAGTAGAAATGCAAACTGTTCATTTCAATTTGACGTCACATTTCTATTACTCTTACGCATGCGCAAATTTATTCATAGATTAAAGTGGTTTAATTTTAAATCCTTCTTATCTATATGTCAATAGTTCGAACGGTAAGTAAGGCGACTGGAGCGCTAAACGATTTCGAAGGATAGATGATGGCAGGCATCCAAGTCATTAAAACAAAACTTTTCAAATTCCTACTATATATTAGGTAGTTATGTTGGGACGATTAATCGGAATCGGAATCGGGAATCGGAAAAATCGACAAATATGGGGGTATCGAAATCGGTATCGGAATCGAAAAAATTGGTGCCTATTTTCCGATGCCAAATCGATTCTTTTAATTGTCTTTTTTTATTTGATTTTGTTTAAAGTAAAATCTTCTATTGCTGGTAATAATGATAAAATAATAAATATTTATTGATTTTAAAATACCAGTAAAACTAAAATCGATAGATCATCTTCCACAATCGTAATTTTACGTTTACGAAAATATCTGCATATTTAAACATGTGATTTTTTTTTTACAGAAATGGGGGGGGGAAACAACTCTATAGTTAAATATTTAGAGATTTATAAAGAATCGGAGTCGGAATCGGTAATTGTATCGGAATCGAGAATTTAGTAACGAATCGGTAATTGTATCGGAACCGGGAAAATATTGGAATCGTCCTATCACTATTAGGTACAATATAATATCCAATAGAGAATTTGTTTCTATAATAGTGAATACGGAATCTGCACGAACTGAAATATATTTAAGTGTATTTTACGACCAGGTAAGGCCAGGCGCCCTTTTTAGTATACAAATAATATTTCTAGTATACAAATAATATTTCTAGTGTACAAATAATGTTTCTAGTATACAAATAATATTTCTAGTATACAATTAATATTTCTAGTGTACAAATAATATTTCTAGTATACAAATAATATCTCTAGTATACAATTAATATTTCTAGTATACAATTAATACTTCTAGTGTACAAATAATATTTCTAGTATACAATTAATATTTCTAGTGTACAAATAATATTTCTAGTATACAAATAATATTTCTAGTATACACATAATATTTCTAGTATACAAATAATATTTCTAGTATACAAATAATATTTCTAGTATACAAATAATATTTCTAGTATACAAATAATGTTTCTAGTATACAAATAATGTTTCTAGTATACAAATAATATTTCTAGTATACAAATAATGTTTCTAGTATACAAATAATATTTCTAGTATACAAATAATATTTCTACAAATAATATTTCTAGTATACAAATAATATCTCTAGTATACAAATACTATTTCTAGTATACAAATAATATTTCTAGTATACAATTAATATTTCTAGTGTACAAATAATATTTCTAGTATACAAATAATATTTCTAGTATACAAATAATATTTCTAGTATACAAATAATGTTTCTAGTATACAAATAATATTTCTAGTATACAAATAATATTTCTAGTATACAAATTATGTTTCTAGTATACAAATAATATTTCTAGTATGCAAATAATATCTCTAGTATACAAATAATATTTCTAGTATACAAATAATACCAGAGTAAAAACTGACTTGAATAATTGAAAAGCTAAAAACTTGATTTCAACCATACGCGCATAATTTTACACAGTTTTATTTATGCCAAGACCCCATCCTCCGCACCCACAGGTAGATATCATTAACTTAGCACACATTCTTAATAAGGGGATAGTGCTTTAATTCATGGCTAAGTCTCTCGCCATTGGCAATATTTAATATTAAGGCGGGAATTGCAAAAGTACGTTGCGCGATTTTTTTTTTTCGTAGGCGAAAATTATGTCATTCAGAAGCCGAACGTGACAATGACACAATACAATGGACTAAAATTTAAATGTTTCGCTTTTTTTGGGGTTTTCTTGGAGAAGTTTTCTTTTGTTGTTGTTATGTTTTAGACGCGTCATTTCATCTGTATATAAAAGCTCTGTCCGTCGCTTTGTACTAAGTAAGGCAGTTAGTACTTAACGATTTTCAGCACTGTTGTAAGAAGGAAAGGATTAAGTTCGTTGGCGTATGGCTTCACAAAAGAACGTAGACTCCATTTTGTCTTAGCGCGCGTGCACACACACACACACACACACACACACACACACACACACACACACACATTACACCGGCCACACACATTAACACACACACACACACATTAACACACACACATACATTAACACCCCCACACACATTAACACACACACACATTAACACACACACACACACATTAACACACACACACAAACACACACACACATTAACACACACACACAAACACACATTAATACACACACATTAACACACACACACACACATTAACACACACACACAAACACACACACATTAACACACACACACACTAACACATACACACGTACACACATACACACACAACACACACACAAACACACACACATTAACACACACACACACACACACATTAACACCATCCGCTATGACTATGCAATTCCTACCGATACGCTATTAGAAAACGGAATAATGAACCCGCCATAATGATATAAGAAAAAGAAGGTGAGAAAAAACAGCCTGAATAGAAGTTAATGTCTTCAATAATGATGGGTAAAAACAGATCTCAGAATGAAAAAGACAACAAAATATCAATGCCTTATGTATGACACGAAAAGAAATTGGAATCCTAGGAAGATTTCCATCATCCTTGTAATTATAGAAGAAAACGGACCCATGAAAAATAATTTTAAAACTTGTCCGACGAATATATTCGGTGAACTAAGTCTAAGAGGAAAAAACTAACTGCGCAAAAAGGGACTTTTAGAATCATTAAAACATCTCTCGGTTCAGATGTATGATATAGCGAGTGAATGCCTGCCATCTAGTAAGATACTCCATACACATGGCAAAAAAGAACATAAAAAACTTAAAGTAAATATAGATATATTAACGTAAATATACACAAAATATTAATATTAATATGCATAAAATATAATTGTAAATATGCATATAATAATAATGTAAATATGCATATAATAATAATGTAAATATACTTATAATAATAATGTAAATATACTTATAATAATAATGTAAATATGCATATAATAATAATGTAAATATACTTATAATAATAATGTAAATATGCATATAATAATAATGTAAATATACTTATAATAATAATGTAAATATGCATATAATAATAATGTAAATATGCATATAATAATAATGTAAATATACTTATAATAATAATGTAAATATGCATATAATAATAATGTAAATATGCATATAATAATAATGTAAATATACTTATAATAATAATAATGTAAATATGCATATAATAATCATGTAAATATACTTATAATAATAATGTAAATATACTTATAATAATAATGTAAATATGCATATAATAATAATGTAAATATACTTATAATAATAATGTAAATATGCATATAATAATAATGTAAATATGCATATAATAATAATGTAAATATGCATATAATAATAATGTAAATATACTTATAATAATAATGTAAATATGCATATAATAATAATGTAAATATATCTATAATAATAATGTAAATATGCATATAATAATAATGTAAATATACTTATAATAATAATGTAAATATACTTATAATAATAATGTAAATATATTTATAATAATAATGTAAATATGCATATAATAATGATGTAAATATACTTATAATAATAATGTAAATATGCATATAATAATAATGTAAATATACTTATAATAATAATGTAAATATATTTATAATAATAATGTAAATATGCATATAATAATAATGTAAATATACTTATAATAATAATGTAAATATGCATACTATAATAATGTAAATACACATGAAGTATGATTGTGAATATACTTACAGTATATACATTGCGCACAGAAATCACTTTTTTCTACTGCTTCCAACGTAATAGATATATGGAAACTAAAGCCGCTTTCAGGACTGCCTGCAACCATTGTAAGAAAGTAATAAAGAACGCAAGAGAGTTGTATGCTCAGTCCGTAAAGTCCAAAGTAGCTGAGCAGCGGCTTGGTTCCCATCATTTTTGGCAAATAGCAAACAAAATCCTAAACAGAAGCGTGTGCTCTATCCCAACTATCATCAATGGACCTGAGGTAATCTCGTCAGCATCAGACAAAGCCAAACTCTTTGCCAAGAACTTTGCAGCTAATTTTACCCTTTGCGACCAAGCCCGTCAACCCCAATATTTCCTCCTGTATCAGAAAACACGCTATGTGATATACATATATCTGTACGTGATGTTGCCAAGCTAATCAAAAACCTTGATTCCAGTAAAGCAACAGTCCCTGAGGGTATTCCAATTATACTACTCAAAAAACTTCAACCAGAACAAGCGCCCATACTTCCAAAACTGTTTAAACGTTATCTTAAGGAGAATAGCTTCCCATCACACTGGAAATCTCATCAGTATGCTCTGTATTTAAGAATTCAGGTGATCGCTTATCCCCCTCTCAGTACAGGCCAATAAGTCTCCTGTGCGTCATGAGTAAGTTGCTGGAATCTGTGTTAAATACAGAAGTAATCAACCATCTCAACAAAAATAACCTTCTTAGTGACACACAATATGGTTTCCGTTCTGCTAGATCTACAGCAGATGTGCTTACAATTATATCTCATAGGATTAGCAAATCTCTCGATTGAGGCAACCTTTCTAGGGCAATTGCTCTTGACATATCTAATGCCTTTGATAGGGTATGCCATAAAGGTTTACGTCACAAGATGTCTAGTTATGAAATAGCTGGAAATGTCTTCTCAATTATTAAATCATTTCTTTCTGATAGGTTCATAAGAGTAGTAGTTTAGGGGCAAAAATTAGAAGCTCACAGTATTAATAATGCAGTCCCTCAGGGGTCCATCCTGGGCCCAACTCTATTCCTGATCTACATTAATGATCTTCCAAATAACATCCTTACATAATTTGTAGACATTTATGCTGATGACACTACCATTAATGGTAGTACATCTAAGACAGTAAACGACCAAGATCTCTCCGATTCTTTCTCCTCTGATCTTGAGCACGTGGTACAATGGGGAAAGGAGTGGTTGGTTACTTTTAATGCATCTAAAACCAAGCTTCTCTCTTTACATCATCAACATTCTGATCCTCATCTGGCATCAATTGAAATGAATTGCTCTCGTCTTTAGGAGGCCTCAAGTTTTGACAAGCTTCTGGGCTTGACTGTTATTCCTGATCTTAAATGGAACACGTATATCAAATCTGTTGCCAAGGCCGCTGGAAAAATGGTGGGATCTTTTTATCGATCCAGTAGATATCTCACTGCTGATGCAATTCTCTATCTATATAAGAGCCAGGTACGTCCAAGGATGGAATACTGTTGCCACATCTGGACAGGAGCAGCTAGAAAGGATTTGTCCTGTCTTGATAGAGTTCAAAATAGACTTCGTAGCCTTGTAGGAGATGTCCTTTTCTCTTCCCTGCAACCTCTTTCTCACAGAAGAGATGTTGCGAGTTTGTCTCTGATGTATCGTTATTTTCATGGAAAGTGTTCGACTGAGCTTAAGTCTATGGTCCCCCCTCGCCAAACTTTCACAAGAAACACTCTTCTAGCTGAAAACACTATCACTAGTTTCCCCTACTCTTTATCTGTGCCTAAACCTAAACGTAGATTCCATGAACAAAGCTTCTTTCTTAGAACTGCACGCCTGTGGAATTGTCTTCCGTTTTCCTGCTTTCCGGCTGACTACAATATGGTTGTTTTCAAGTCTAACGTAAACAAGTTCTTGATGAGCCGTTCCATATAAGTTAACAAATTTATCGAATTGATTACTATATTGTCCAATTTCTACTGTACACTCTTTAACCCTTATCTTCGAGTGGCTTCTTGGCCTTGATAATGTGGTGATGCCTGTGTAAAAAAATGAACATATACTTACAATATATAAATACACTATTAATGTTAATATAATATAATATTAATTAAAATATACTTAAATTATCAATGTAAATATACATGAAATATTAATGTAAATACACTCATGATATTAATGTAAAAATATATGAAATATTAATGTAAAAATATATGAAATATTAATGTAAAAATATATGAAATATTAATGTAAGAATACATAAAATATTAATGTAAAAATACATGAAATATTAATGTAAGAATACATAAAATATTAATGTAAAAATATATGAAATATTAATGTAAAAATATATGAAATATTAATGTAAAAATATATGAAATACTAATGTAAGAATACATAAAATATTAATGTAAAAATATATGAAATACTAATGTAAGAATACATAAAATATTAATGTAAAAATATATGAAATATTAATGTAAGAATACATAAAATATTAATGTAAAAATATATGAAATATTAATGTAAAAATATATGAAATATTAATGTAAAAATATATGAAATATTAATGTAAAAATATATGAAATACTAATGTAAGAATACATAAAATATTAATGTAAAAATATATGAAATATTAATGTAAGAATACATAAAATATTAATGTAAAAATATATGAAATATTAATGTAAAAATATATGAAATATTAATGTAAAAATATATGAAATATTAATGTAAAAATATATGAAATACTAATGTAAGAATACATAAAATATTAATGTAAAAATATATGAAATACTAATGTAAGAATACATAAAATATTAATGTAAAAATATATGAAATATTAATGTAAGAATACATAAAATATTAATGTAAAAATATATGAAATATTAATGTAAAAATATATGAAATATTAATGTAAAAATATATGAAATATTAATGTAAAAATATATGAAATACTAATGTAAGATTGTATAAAATATTAATGTAAAAATACATAAATTATTAATGTATAATCGCGTTGACACACAATTCTCGTCAGATCACCGAAGTTAAGCAACGTTGAGCCTGGTTAGTATCAGATGGATGGCCATTTTGAAATTCAAGGCGCTGTATGTGCTCTCCGCTTATCTCGGCATTTGTTTCCAGTCACTCCTGTACTTCACTTGCCACTGGTATTTAACAATGTCGTCTCAAGAGAGGTGTGGTTGGAGATTGCGCACCTCCTGCCACAAAAATTTACTGCACAAGCAATCTTTCGTGGATATCCATAGTCTGTCCAAGACTGAAGGTGCTTGCTTATTAAATTATTAATGTAAATATACATAAAATATAAATGTAAAAATACATAAACTATGAATATAAAATACATAAATTATTAATGTAAATATACATGAATAATTAATGTAAATATAAATAAAATATAAATGCAAATATATATAAACTATTAAATTAAATATACATACATTATTAATGTAAATATACATAAATAATTATGCAAAAATACAAAAATTATTAATGTAAATATACATAAATTATTAATGTAAATATAGATAAATTATTAATGTTAATATACATAAAATATTAATGGAAAAATACATAAATTATTAATGTAAATATACATAAAATATCGATGTCAAAATGCATAAAATGTTAATGTAAATATACATAAAATATAAATTTAAATATACATACAATATTAATTTGAATATACATAAATTATTAATGCGAATATACATAATTTATTAATGTAAATATACTTAAAATATTAATGTAAATGTACATTAAATATTAATTTAAATATGCATAAAATATCGATGTAAATATTCATAAAGTATCAATTTAAATATACATAAAATATAAATGTAAATATACATAAAATATAAATGTAAATATACATAAAATATTAGTGTAAATATGCATATAATATAAATGTACATGAATAATATTAAAAAGTATACAAAATAATCAGGTTAACACACTGGTTATCATTATCTAAGAAACGTTCATCCTGAACAATGCCAGACGGGTGACTATTTGAGAATACCATGCGTTATATATGTTCAGGTAAGCAAGTATGTATAATAACTTGGAGAGATAAACGCCACTGACTTGCATACGTCCATGTTATCCTTGGCCAAGGTGTAGGATCCGAAAGCATTCTTCTGATATTCTGGGAGGTTTACTATACATGGGAAAGATGGAGTTCCCCAGCTGTGTTGAACGCAATATATTTAGGAAGGTGGGGGAGGGGCTCTGTTAAAAAGACAAACAAACCGAATAGAGACCGCCTGTTTTTCCTATATGCCGATCTCCTCGCAGTGGCGTCACAAACAAAACATCCGCTTCTAATTTGTCAGGAGCTAGTATGGAAGTAATAAGACTCAGAAAACTGTCACGATAATGTCTGTGTCAGTGTGCAATCTGGTCTAACCAGAGATAGCGATTTAATAATTATAAATAATAAAGTAATATATATATATATATAGATATAGATATATATATATATATATATATATATATATATATATGAATCAATAAAGAAAGAAAATGACTATATAAAACTAGATAACAATATTTATATAGTTGTTTTCTTGAATCGCCATCTTAATCTGGACTGAGACTATATTTACTACATAGGGACTTCTATTTATTTTTTTTTTAATGTAAAATATTTCGATACTGCTTTGCACTCAACAAGGACAAAAAAACTTTACAAAACATCTCCACCCCCTTGCCCCCAAACTCTTTTTCCTACTGTATATCTTCTCAGTGATCGATTTTCATTTAATTTAATTTTTTTTATTAATTTATTTATGTTTTCCTTCGCGTCACTTGGCTATTTAGATCTTTATATTTTTAACTTACACACACACACACACACACACACACACACACACACACACACACACACACACACACACACACACACATATATATATATATATATATATATAGAGAGAGAGAGAGAGAGAGAGAGAAAGAGAGAAAATTATATGTAATATACTGCATATAATTGCAGAATACCTAGAAATTGTCCGTTGGATGGGAAATGTCTAACCTCGGAAATATTGTTTAAATGCGAGATAAAAACCGACAACACTAAGAAGATATATCTGGAAGCCAAGCGAACAGGGTTTAAGAAAAAAATGTGTTAGTTGGCAGGCAGGCTCGAACCTGTACGGCGAGGAGGAAAAGAACGTGATAAAAATAAAAGAAAAAAACGTGACCTCTTTGCCGTTGCGTCCATTGCCAAACCGGAAGTGGCGCATGTTTAAATTAAGGCTAGTTAATGGAAAAGAGGGAATGACTTTCGAAAATATTGGCGAAAAAAGCGACCCCTCCTTATAGAAAGGTGCCCAATTGAGGGTAAAGAATTAATGTTTTTAGCCAATTTTTCGACATTTGACGTCCGAAAGGCCGAATTCAAAACGATACCGATCTCAGGAAAATTTGTCGCCTCTGTCGAAAGTTTTAGGCATACATACATACACACACACACACATGCATACATACATACGTTTAAATAGTCAGGTGAGATTTATATAATAGATGTATGTTAGTGTGTTTTCTTGTGTGTTTTTAGCATTTATGTCAACGTACAAATATAGCTTAGTAGTATTACGAATATTTATTTATAACAATTAAGCTGGGCAGAAACGTTCATCCTTCAATTACCCCGATGATTTCCTGCGGGAATTAAAAAAAAAAAAAGAAAGAACTTTCTGTACGATTTACTTGTCATAAATACATTTTCATACGATATAAATACCATCAATTGCCAGAAGGAAACACATGCGGGTTGAAATTGCTAGCCAATATGGCGAGTTTCTTGGGTAGAATGTAAACTCACTGCTCCGCCATTGAGAGGAAAAATATAGCATGAATAAACAGAGGATTTAGCTTCTCTTCAGAAAAAGCCTACAATACGTCCCAAAATGACCTGACACGTTTATAGTTAAAAATAAATGAAGAAAGAAAATAATTTGTAATGTACGTAGAATGTCGGTTTATATATGGGGAGACAAAAGAAAAGAGAGAAAAAGTGCATAAATACGGATATAAATGAATTTGGACCTAATTATTAGGTCCAAATTCATTTATATCCGTATTTATAAATTTTTCTGAATTGTAAAATACCTTTATGAATTGGACCGTTGAATGTGGTGATATTGGTTCAACCATAAGATCGCTTTTCGATTTTTTTTTTCTTGTGGGGAAATTTAAAGTCAAAAGTATTCAGCCACCGCTCTGAATCTCTTGAAGAATGAAAACGAGCTATTTATTCTGAAATTGCTGAAATTCCACCCGAAATGATCCATTGAGTCATTGAAAACTCCTGTGAACGTCTACAATCGTGTGTTAGCAATGACGGGAAACGTTTGGCCGATTTAATATTTAAGACTGTGTGAAATAAACGGCATTCTACATGTAAAAAATAAAAAATATTAAAATATTTCATTTATTTAATTGTTATTTAATTTTTATTTTTGACCAACAAATGTGTCAGATGATTTTGGGACAGCCTATATATATATATATATATATATATATATATATATATATATATATATATATATATATATATATATATATATATATATATATATATATATATATATTAAGTAATGTGATTTATAATTTAAAATTTAAAAATCAAATTTTAATTAAATTAAAAATCCGTTTCATAAGAAAGAAAAAACAACAAAATCAATTATCTGTACGATCGTTTCGGAAACCAATGCTTTTTTATTATATATATATATATATATATATATATATATATATATATATATATATATAGGGCATTTTCCGCATTTCATCCTTGTGAGGACTCGTCAGGCTAACGACACTAGAATTGAAAGAAAATTAAGTGGCTATGAATCTCGTCAGCGTGCATACATTGCAAACAGATATATAGTATTCAACTATCGGAATTCTGAATGTTGCATTTGCGCTAAAGTTGGTCGCCTTTTCTTAATTCTCTATAGAGCGCTTAATTTTAATTTCTTAAAGAGGCTTTATAACTATATTTTTTAAAATAAATATTAAGTATTTTTATATCTACATACACTAATGTGTCATGTTTACGCAGTTATCAGCGTAGAACGTAATAGTTGCTTGCTTTTATAAGTATACTCATTAGTGATGGGACGACTCCAATATTTTTCCGATTCTGATACAATTACTGATTCTGTACTAAATTTCTGATTCCGATAAAATTACCGATTCTGATTCCGTCCGATTCTTTACAAATCTTTAAATATTTCACTATAGATTTGTTATTTGTCCCCAATTACTCTAAAAGCACATGTTAAATATGCAGATATTTTCCTAAATATAAAAATATACTTGTGGGGGGGGGGTCTTGATTTTAGTTTTATTGATTGCTTCTCTCCAGTAGGTATTTAAGTTTCTATCCTGTAGGTATTCAAGTTTCTCTTCTGTAGATATCCAATTTTATCTCCTGTAGACATTCAAATTTATCTCCAGTAGGCATTTTTATTTTTTTTATTTTTCTTCCTTTGAAGATTGTAATGCTGGGTATGGGGCAGCCAAACCAGTTGCCAACATTGCCCCGCTTTTTTATTGAAACCAACCGAGAGCTCTTTTTAGTATCCTCGCTGTTCCCTTAAGTGCGATTGTCTGAATCTCTTTTGCACTTGGTTCACCAGGAATATTAGTTAGGTAGGACTTCAGGTTCTTCTTCATACGTCCTGTGGCACCTATGATAACTGGTATGATTGATATCCCCTTAAGATTCCAGTTTCTTTTCATATCGTACATGAGACCTTGGTATTTGGTCTGTTTCTCTCTTTCAGCTCTGTTCAGACTGCCATCATTAGGAACACTCACTTCAATCAAGGTTGCAACTCTTTCTGACTTATTCCATATAACTATGCCAGGTTTCACAGCAGCATTTTCAAGGTAGGTAGCTGTAGGGATTACATGGTCGTAATGTATGGTATATAAATCATTTCCAACTGTTCTTTCAGGTTGATGTAGGTATTAAAGTTTCTATCCTGTAGGTATTCAAGTTTCTCTTCTGTAGATATTCAGTTTTCTCTCCTGTAGACATTTACATTTCTCTCCAGTAGGCATTCTGTGTGCGTGTTTGAATGCTATATAAATTCCGATGGAAATAAATATTTCAGAACGATCTGTATAAGAAATCCTTTGTTTTCTTCAGATGAATCTTTATTTCGTAAAACAAATAAAGCAAAACGAAGATAAAATCAAATGTTGAGGAAATTTACTGAATTATTTATGAAACATTGGCGAATTGTAATGAATTATTTTCATTTGAGAAGAGATTTATTCTTTTCTATTTGGCGCTAAAGTTTAATTTATATTCCAAGCCCGCGACAATTGAACACCAACTGAAAAACACGATGAATAAAAAATGTGATTAGATTGAATTAAGCTGTTTTTAGAGAAATAACCTTTGTTGTTTTTATCTATGGAAGCCTAGAAGGTAAAAAATAAAAGATGTGGAAGAATCTTTCTTTTTCTTTGCGACTTAGAATGATTTTAGCTAACACTTCTTTAGTTGTTGGAGTTTCTAACTGTAAAACCCATCATTTCATGTTACGTGATAAACAGAATTAGCAATAAGCTATTTAATACCTGTTTTTTATTTTAGCTCCTTTAACCTAGGTGTCCGATTACAGTCAAGGGCGATCAGAAGGCCTTGGGTGTGTAGTACAATTTGGCAAAAAAAAAAAATGGCCAAATACCTTTAATACAATTAAAAACAAACTTCTACCTTCTCACCACCAAAAATAAAATAAAAATACAAATGAAATGATATGCATTGGTTAGGTTGCCCCCATCAAAAACAAATATAAAAACAAACAAACAAAATGAATGCAATGTAATTCTTCCGTGGGAGCATATATAATCATTAGGGCTATGACACGAAAATATTATTTTCCTTATTTTGACTCTCGAGTATATATCCGACACAGACACAGTTAATCAACTGAGAACCGCATCACTCTACATAAAAAACATAAAAGATATTAACTGATATATACTCGAGAGTCAAAATAACGGAAAGAATATTCTCCTATCATAGCCTTAATAATCATTCATAGTCATTTTCAAGTCTAATGTAAATAAGTTTTTGTTGGACAGCTCTACTATATGATTAAAATCGACCTAAGTTTCGTCATTACTGTTCTTTAGGGGTTTTCTCCCCATCTACCTAACACTAATAAAAAGGAATTGTCTTTAATATATATTAAAGACCATTTCCTTTTTATTCTTAAAGACATGTAAGGTGACATCTTGATATTTTTTTTTTGGTAAAATTCCTGAATAATTTCCATTATGGACGAAAACTTTGCATAAGCAATATCGACTGAAGAGGTCTCTAGTTACTTGTTACGGGCTGATCAAAACATGCTCATAATTGTGTAGCGAGATATTAATGCTTAAGTAAAAAAAAAATAAAAATATATCTTGCCCTCCTTCGGTATTGAGCACTCTTGCGTTAAGCTCGTCAAAAAATTTATTGGTTACACTACCTCTGGGAATTATTAACCTGAAATTATATATATATATATATATATATATATATATATATATATAAATTTTATGTTTTTCTTTCTTTTCTCTCTCTTATATATATATATATATATATATATATATATACACGTGTGTGTGTATACATATATATATATATATATATATATATATATATATATATATAATGTATAAGCAAAAACAAGACTTCAAAACAAGGTGTTGATGGCAACAAAAAGTGTATTTCAATTTACGTTACAATTGTTTCAATGTCCATTTCGACAATTTCAAACATTATGTCGTTTGAAAATTTTCAAAACCAGCATTTCTTCAGACTTTATGAATAAGCACACTTTTGGCAATGGAGCATTCTTTGAAGAGAAGGAAGGAAGGAAGGGGAAATTCCTAGCTAGAAAGGCATGCGAGAAACATCTACCTTTGTTGTGGTTACGGAAAATCCCATTTCATATATATATATATATATATATATATATATATATATATATATATATATATATATATATATACAGTAATATGATGAGAATAATGGAAATAGTATTCCGGCAAAATAGAGAAATAAAAAGGAACAAAACCGTATTATGTGTTCGTCAACGTTTCGTCTTTATTTCGAAGTCTCGAATAAAGGAAGTCTCGAAATAAAGACGAAACTTTGATGAACACATAATACGGTTTGTTCCTTTTTATTTCTCTTTCTATATATGAACATTTACTATTTTTAAAAGTAAACAATTGTTTCTTATAACTTATAAGATCATTTAAAAAAATATTAAACTCCTGTTTAAGTCTGAAACAAAACATGTTTATTTTATATAAAATTTTAGAGGAAAAAATCAGTGCCTATATTAAAATCTTTTTGCTATGATTGACATAAGACTCCCAGGTTGCTAGAATAACATGCCAGAATATCACATGGATACTTGTACAGTTTAATCAAGACATTAAAAAAATGAAAATATTGAAAAAAGGTTATATTGTATATATCCGTTATGGAACGAAGTCCTCCGAAAAAAAAATTCACTTCATTTCATCAAGTAGTTTTTTTTTTTTTTTTTTTTTTTTACAGCGAAAAAAGATATTTGTTATGATACCGAGCAAATGGTTCGATTTTTAGGAAGATGGCGAAGGTAGTCTCAGCGCTTTACATTGAGTTATCTACCCGTGGCGTGTTAAAAATGTCCATAATGGCTGATTTCAACGCGCTCTAATAAAAACGTGTTTTTCCGCTGTAAAAAAAAAACAAACAAAAAAAACAAAACTACTCGATCAAATTAAATGAACTTTTTTTTTTCGGTGATGTTCAGTCCAACACGGATAGTACAATATAACCTTTTTTCGATATTTTCATTTTTTTTTTTTTTTTTTTTTTTTTTTTTTTTTGTTTAAACTGTACAAGTACCATCAAATGAATAAAGAACAAGCAGAATTCATTTGTCGTGCCTTTGTTGTTCTTTATCGTTACCTTAAGTGTGACTTAATTTGTCGCACAAAATGGTAAAATCGTATTTGATTGTTACATTTTTTTCATGTACCGGAAGTACAGGAAAACTCCGGAAGTAATTTTATTAATTTGTTTTAATTTTTTTTTTTCGATAACAAAAAAAAAAGGAAATGGCAGCCAATGTATTTCAACATAGTTTAGCGAATTGGTTTCTTAAATAGTTCGACTTGATTATTACAAAATTGGCCTTTTACCGAAATATCAAGTTAATGGTACACGAATGGTTCCTCCGTGTTGATTATTACAGGGTGTGTCCTTATCCCTCTCCCCCTCGCTTTTATCAGAGATTTAATCGTTATTACAGGGCCAATTTACAAAGGTCTTTTTAGAAGAGAATGGAGGCTCTGAAAATTTGATACCGTTGCCCGGAGGGTGGGGAAACTGATACGCACTCTGATTTTGATCTATAGACCTAAACTATTAAATGATTAATTTTCTAACGTTGCTATCACTTCCGCCCGTCCGCTTTCTGTCTCCTGTTATTTTTTTCCTTATTCTTTTTCCCTCTCTAGTTTCTTTCTTTTTTTATCGCTTATTGGCCTCTCTCTCTCTCTCTCTGTCTCTCTCTCTGTCTCTGTCTCTGTCTCTGTCTGTCTCTGTCTCTGTCTCTGTCTCTCTCTCTCTCTCTCTCTCTCTCTCTCTCTCTCTCTCTCTCTCTCTCTCTCTCTCTCTCTAATACTTTTATCTATATTATATTTCTCTTTGTCTGACTGTTCCTTATTTTATTTAAAAATACTGAGCCGATTTGGCTGGAATTTTTATGGAATTTTCTTAAACTGTAGCGAACGGATATGGTATCCGTTCTACGTACAGTTAGAGATTAATAGGAATCAATAGGAATTAATGGGGATGAATAGGGATTCGTCACAACAATACTACATTTACTCCTACTTTTCTCGAAACTACTGGCGATCTAGCCATGATTTTATATAAACTTTTGCTATGATACGGTGCCGCGAACTAAGTAATATGGTATCTGTTCAATGTACAGTTATAGATAAATAGGGATTGATAGGGATTAGTCACAAGAATACCACATTTACTCTCACTTTTCTCGAATCTAATGGGCCGATCTGGCTGAAAAATAATATGGACCTTTACTATAAGGTGCAGCGAACTAAATATTATGGTATCCGTTGGATGTATAGCTACAGATTAATAGAGATTTGTATGGATTAGTATTTTATGCAATAATGGGCTCAAATGAAATCATATTCAACCATCAATTTGGCATGAAGCCCCCATTCTAAGTAAGACAGGCATTCGCTTTCGCCAATTTTAAGCGGAAAAAATTATATATATATATATGCTTTCAATAAGTTTCACGACTTTTTTTGTACAAACATTTAAAATTGACCAGCGGAGGTACCCGGCGATGCCCGGGTGTTTCGAGGTGTGGTTTGGGGTAAATCAAAACAAAAGACGTTGTCCGGGTGTTTGTGTCGGGGGGGGGGTTTAAAAAGTTTTGGTAGGTAAGTAAGAAGGATTGAACCCGAAGCCTTGAGGTGAGTTGGGAAATAAAGTGTGAAAAAAAAAAAAACGTGCGACGCTAACCACTGGGCCAGCATGTTTGAATTTATTTAAGTATTAAGAATTGGCAGGTGACCGTACTTGACGACTTAATGAGGTCAACTTTGACTGCGGGGGAAGGGGGCAGATTCTTTTTTGTTTTATTATACGAAAAAGCCGAATCCAGACGCGGCGATCGAAAAATGTTGAATATTTAGCTTTTCAAAGTCGGGCAAATTAAATACACACGCGATCCCCTCCCTTTGTTATCTCGTAGATATTATCATTTAGACGTGATATAAAAAGTTTTAAGAAGGAGCGACCGCCGCGAGAAGGCCGAGGAAAAAACCCTTTTGCGGATATACACGAAAATGCACACACGCACACACACACACACACACACACACACAAACAAACATTTTCACTTATATATTTATAGATATAGACTTTTGAAAATTCATTGCTATTATTATATGTCTTATGAAATGACTGACCAATTTTTATGATTTCCTGTTCAATTGAACAGCTACAACAGGAATTAAAATACACCCTACTAAAGCCTGATTATCACAGCTGGTGAATTTCAAAAAATGCAATCTGGACATGATGGAAACTTTAGAAGAACGATATGCAATAAAATTCTGTTCTAAATTTGGAAAAATGCCCCAGAAACTTATATAATGCTTCAGACTGCTTTTTGACCACCTTGCATGAATAGAGCATCAGTTTTGAGTGACATAAGAGATTCAAGGAAGGCAAGGAGTCTGTGCAGGATGATGAAAGACGTAGGAGGAGTAAGGAAGTCTGAACACAAGATGTGATTGGCCAAATAAAGAATTTCATGGATAAGGACCGCCGCGTGTCTATAAAGACAATAAGCACACTGTTTGATGTCATTGTTGGAACTCTACACACAATTATTTGCAAAGAATTGAAGGTGCGGAAGATTTGCGCAAAATTTGTCGTAAGGGTTCAGTGCACAACTCTATCTTTGTCACAGACTATTTCACTATTTCGGTTTGAGACAACTGAGGAAATGAAAGAGACTTTGACGAGGGTCATTGGCGTGCTCATACAAGGGGACTTCTATGTGGCTCTCCAGATCTTGTTGGAATGGTACAACAAGTGTATTGCAACTGGAGGAGATTACTTCAAAGTGTACTAGAGTGCCCATACGAAAAAAGTCTAGAAACTTATTGAAGACACCTCGTATATATATATATATATATATATATATATATATATATATATATACATATATATATATATATATATATATATATATATATATATATATATATATATATATGGTGGACTCTCCCATTTGCACGCATGAGCTTCCGCCACAACAACTAAGTTGTTTGGAAATCTACACAAATTATTTTTTTATAGTGGTGAAGGCTTTGTGTAGAACCATCCACGCTTTTTGGTATAACTACTAACCTTTGTCGGTGCAGACGACTGCCACGGGACAGAATATACAGTAGACCGCAGGTTTTTACATCAGAGTTGTCTTCTCCGTATATACGAAGGCTGGAAGTGCGTTTCTCCCAGTGAATTAATGCGCCTCCATATACAAACCTGGAAAGTTTTCATCTGTCTCTATCTCTCTGTTACTCTCATCCTTGTGATCGTCGCTTTATTTCTATTTCCCGCTGTAGTCCCCTTTCTCTTTCTAATTTCTCCCCTTTTTGCTCCTTTCTTTTCGTCTCTTCATGAGAAATCAATTTCAACCCCTTCCTCTACTCTAACTTGTCACGCTGTTTTACTAGTTTTTTTATCATCTTTCTCGCCATTCTGATATGAATCTACAACTTTCACTTGCTTTCTACTTATTTCTCTCTCTTGCTTTCCCTTTCTCTCTCTCTCTCTCTCTCTCTTACAATTCCTCTCTCTCTCTCTCGTGTTATTTCTTCTTGTTGCTCTGTCTGTCTGTCTGTCTGTCTGTCTGTCTGTCTGTCTCTCTCTCTCTCTCTCTCTTTCTCTAGTTATTTTCTATCTGTTTCTTTCTAATTACGTCATTGTTGCCGGATTTGTTTGACTCTCTCTTTCTTCCTCTCTCTCTCTCTCTCTCTCTCTCTCTCTCTCTCTCTCTCTCTCTCGCTCTTTTTTACTACTCGATCCGTCTCCAGCGTATTTGGAACAGTGATTTTTGTATAATTTGTGAATATTTTTGAAAGGCTGCCTTATTAGCCATGTTGGATTTGTAAATCTCTCGCAAAACACGAGATAAAATAATAATAATAATAATAAAAAAAAATTACCGACTTAAAAAACCCCCCAAAAAACAAGAAATAATATACATTTTAATTATCGACACTGAAAGTCATATTATTTGTCGTTAAAAAAAACAACAACAAAAAACAAAAAACAAAGGTAATGTGTTTACCGTCAAGCCGCAATCAATAGATTATATTTCAGCAATTCTGCATTACACGGACGGCGGCATTTTTTTGGTGCATTACACTAAACTGTCGCCAGGTGGCGCTTCTCGGTCTGTAAAGTTTTAACTGGATTCAAAAGTGACAATTAGTTAACCAAGTTTAATCATTTTATGATCCTGGATATGACCTTAAACTATATCCGGTGCCCCAGCTTGCGGGCTTTGGGGAGTGTGGAGCGACCCTTTAATTGCCATTGCTCCCAGGTCCACTCTGACCCGGAGTGCTAGTTTCTGTTAGGGTCCCAACTATGGGTTAAATAGAAACCGAC
>NC_136492.1:28067263-28084763 GCF_053919585.1 Euprymna scolopes | reverse complement strand
ATGATAGCTGGGCCGTGAAAATTCGACTGGAGGTAAGTTGATAGCGTTATTTATTTATTTATTTTTTTATTTTTTGCATGACGTGATCTGTAGGTTCAAACCCCGCACGTAAATTTCTTAATGTATTTTTTTTCAACTGGAAAGAAGTTTACATAAAATAATATATAAAAGAAACAGTAGGTTCTCTAGAGTGCAATGAAGAATAACATATTTTGGACTAAGTTACTGCATGGAAACATATGAAGCTTCATCCCGGGCGATTTCACAGATATCGATGACAATAAAAATATAAGAGTGTGAAATATTCGGTGATCATCAATCAATCCCGGGCAATGTCGGATCTCCCTGGTAGTACTTATATATATATATATATATATATATATATATATATATATATATATATATATATATATATATTTGTGTAAACAGACAGAGTTTAGGCGTTTGGGCGATGTCAAAATATTGTTAATTCACTACCTGCATAGCAGCAACTAAATAGCGTAACGGTTAGTAGCTTCGACTATTCTTTGGGCGGTCGTGTTTCAGTCCTGCCTTGAGGTAGTTGCTTGTCTAGCCGCACTGATAAGATGTGATACAGCGAAACAGTACTGTATGTGAATGACTATGTATATGATGTTCATTTTTATATTTTGTTGTCTTGATCTTTGCAATAATATTATATATATATATATACATATACATATACATACACATATATACATATATGTACACATTTAAATACACATATACGCATACACATATACATGCGTGTTATGCCGATGCCGAAATTAAAAATTGTATTTAATAGCAAAATTTCACCTCTTCACTACCAAAAGCTTTTTTCTACTCTTTAGAGTCTCTTTAATGTTACTTGTTTGCCAACATGCGGAAATTTATATGTAATGTGAACAAACATTTCACTGATCTACTTCCCACCAGACTTTCTCTTCTAAATCTGAACCTTTTTACAGTAGCCATTCACGATTCAATGGCAATATGTTTTATCTCCGATCTTTTATAGAAAAGTATAATCCCCCCCCCCAAAAAAATACAAGTGTTACGCAGACATACCCCGGCAATTTAGGCGCAGTGTGATCACAAGCACTGGACACATGTGAATCCTGTCTAGACATGTGTCGGGTTAGAGTTAGTGCCCAACCTTGTCGGTAAGAGCGATAAGGTACATACTCAACACATATATTTTTGCCATTTGTAGAAAATGAAGAATAAACGCCACTGTAGGGCGCATTGCGGAATGGTGGGCAGTTATCTGTGTAAGATTTCGTGGAGATAGAAATATAGGGCAAATGATTTTATATGTAAATACTTAATGGCTTGAATCGGTTCCATCATGTAAAATAAGAAATGAAATTTGTTTTACTCCAACCTCGGTTTGTCTGTTTATTGAATGTTAGGATATTTTGTACAAATATGTCGTATTTTCTGTCCATCGTTAATATGTAATACAGTTTTTTCTTTGTTTTGTCACGTTTAAGTTTAGAGGATCATTTTCCTTAGTCTGTCATAGTTAAACTTTAATACTCATTTTCGTAGGTCTGCCATATTTAAATTTTAATACGCATTTTCGTTGGTCTGCCATATTTAAATTTTAATATGCATTTTCGTTGGTCTGTCATATTTAAATTTTAATACAGATTTTCGTTGGTCTTTCATATTTAATTTTAATACCCATTTTCATTGGTCTGTCATATTAAAATTTTACTAGCCATTTTGACAGGTCTGTCATATTTAAATTTTAACACCTACTTTCGTTGGTGTGTAACGCTTAAATTAGAAATAGCATTTTCGTTGGTGCGATAAGCTTAAGTTTGAAATAACATTTTTCATCGGTATTTCACCTTTACGTTAGTCTGTCACGTTTAATTAAAAATATCAGTTTCTTTCATCTGCCACGCTTAAGTTCGAAACATTATTTTCCTTGATCTATAACGCTTAATAGCATATTTATCTCTAACCGCACTGAGTGAAGAAACGCATCTCGGGACTATTCGTTCATGTACTATAATCAATTTTCTTCTTTGACTATTTTTTATAACCGACATGATTTAATGTTGAAACTGATATCCCTGTCGTTTTATACAATTTTTTTTTTATCATTTCTTTCTCAAAATACTTAAATCGTTTCCACGTGAAAATTCGGTTCAAGAAAAATTCACTTTTTTTTTCTGTTTTGTAACCACTTTATCTTCTGTCGGCCGATTTAGTTTCACTATTGGACACTTTTTTTCCTACCAATTTCTTTCAAAGTTAATTTTCGAATTACTCTGAAATAGACACTGTTAATTTGAGAATTATAGAAAAACCAATTTTTTTTTGTATTATTGTACCTATTTACTATGCCTCCCCACGGGACAGAGTTAGACACCAGGGTCGTTTTTTAACGTGGAGAAAAGGTACAAAAATAAAAATTGTCTCAGTCGTGACGGATTTCTCCTCCACCGAAAGAGAACAAGAAATAGAAGTGCAGCATCTGAAGAACAGATGGTATTTATTTGCTCCCCCACTGAGCAAATTAGGCACAAGGCCGATTTTTAAAGTGAGGAGTGAAGGGGAAATGGGGACCAACTACCCGGGGAGTAGGGGAGCTGGATAGTGACAATTGGTATGAAGGGTTGCCCCTACATTGACCAAGGTCTTATATGTGGGGTCGCCCCCACATATGGTCTTTGCTTGCAGTATCTGCCGGAACAGATGGTATTTATTTGCTCCCCCACCGAGCAAATTAGGCACAAGGCCAATTTTTAATGTGAGGAGTGAAGGGAGGGGGAAGGGAAAAAGGGGACCAGCTCCCTAGAGGTGGGAAATGGAAGCTGGTTAAAGGTCAGGCATGTGGGGTTGCCCCCACATCTGGTCTTTGCTAGTCATAGCTTGCAGTATCTGCCGGAACAGATGGTATTTATTTGCTCCCCCACTGAGCAAATTAGGCACAAGGCCGTTTTTAATGTGAGGTAAAAACCAGCTCCCCTAAAAGGGGTCACTCTGGTTACCAAAAATAATAATTGTCCCAGTATAGAGGGTTTCCCCTCCATTGACTGGTACAAATTATCTTAAGTGCAGTATCTGCCGGAACAGATGGTATTTATTTGCTCCCCCACTGAGCAAATTAGGCACAAGGCCGTTTTTAATGTGAGGTAAAAACCAGCTCCCCTAAAAGTAGGCAAAAAGGGGGCACTCTGGTTACCAAAAATAATAATTGTCCCAGTATAGAGGGTTTCCCCTCCATTGACTGGTACAAATTATCTTAAGTGCAGCATCTGCCGGAACAGATGGTATTTATTTGCTCCCCCACCGAGCAAATTAGGCACAAGGCCGATTTTTAATGTGAGGAGTGAAGGGAGGGGGAAGGGGAAAAGGGGACCAGCTCCCGAGAGGTGGAAAATGGGAGCTGGTTAAAGGTCAGACATGTGGGGTTGCCCCCACATCTGGTCTTTGCTAGTCATAGCTAGTCATAGCTTGCAGCATCTGCCGGAACAGATACTACACTTTGATCCCGGCCCGAAGGCCAAGTAAAACACTTTTTTGTATTATTGTAAATAACCCCTTTGGTTGTACTCTCTTCCAAAAGTAATATTTTACCTTTTTAGGTGATTACGCGTGAACACCATGAAAAATTTGAGGGAAAGAAACACATTTTTTTTTAACTTCAAAATTTTAAGTCAAGTTGGATAAAACGCATAGAACGATTTAAATTAAAATTCTAAGCAAATATGTACGAATATACCTAGTGTAGAATGACTAATACTAAAAATTAATATGAAAATCAGAAAAATGACTACACTAAACAACAAAATAATAATATACATACGGATGTTCAACCATTTATATATATGTATATATATATATATATATATATGTGTGTGTGTGTATGTACGTATATATATGTGTGTACGTGTATTTATATGTATGCATGTATGTAAATATATGTATACATATGTGTGTGTATATATACATGTATGCATATATATGTATACACACACACACACACATATATATATATATATATATATATATATATATATATAGATAGATAGATAGATAGAGAGAGAGAGAGAGAGAGAGAGAGAGAGAGAGAGAGAGAAAATAAAAAGGAACAAACCGTATTATGTGTTCATCAACGTTTCGTCTTTATTTCGAGACATAATGCGGTTTGTTCCTTTTTATTTTCTCTATTTTGTCGGAATACTATTTCCATTATTTTCATCATATATATATATATATATATATATATATATATATATATATATATATATATATATATATATATATATAATCTTACATTCTTTGAAACTCCGCGAAATAAGGACATTTTCCCCACCTTTATTGGAGGGATTCTGACGAAAAATAAGTTTTTACATGTAAATTTCTGGTTTACAGTCTTGATTTACGTTTATGACGTAAAGCTCTACTTCTTACTGTACTATCGAGCTTTTTTATTTTGGTTGAGATACAATACTTATATTGTACTGAAGATTTCATTCGCATTTGCCTAGTAAACTTCTAATGTCGAACACACGCCTGACGAAGAGAAGATTTCCCCAAATATTGCAACACCGATATACTATATGACACCTGACGCAAGTAAGAACATATTCTATGTAAAATAATATTTAAACAATATACGTATAGTTGTATATACACATATATACATATGTATGTATGTATGTATGCTTGTATGTATGTATGATGTATGTATTGAACTATTAAACATGAAACTGCATAGCTTATTCCACCATTATATCTAAAGTTGCTTCAATTGCTGTCTATCTGTTACATTACTGCATTGTATTGCATCCTATAAACCTAAATTTCTTTTATATATACCTTAAACAATGCTTCAAGCAAACTAATTTAACCTATTCAAAATATTGCCTTTATAGCCGTGAATATGTATCACATACACATTTTGTTGTATAGTCGGTGTATGTATATCGGAGACATATAACGGTTACACAGAACGGAATATATAACAACATTTATAATAGAGTAAACTACGACGACGACGATGACGATGACGATGACAATTACTTGTTGAGTTCATTATTTGGGATATAAATGTGAGAGGTATGTGAAATGAACGGTTCTTTTCACACACTGAGGGGAAATACCTTGATGGGCAGACACTAAACACTTTTGGAAGGGTGTAACATATAAATGTTCTTTTACAAAGACGAATCCCAAAACACATTACCTTTTGGTTTAATGTTGACAAACGAAGGCTTACAAATAATCTGATGATATGTATTCTTTCAGCTGGCTATGATGATGATAAGGTATTCGACTGCCTTGCAGAATTACATTTTCTTGTCTCCCTTTCTGGTTCGCTTACAAAAGCCTTTCAGCTAACTCAACTCTCCTCTCTCCCGAGTCTCATAACTGTGACTCCCAGCTATGTCTCTGAACTCTGAACAACTTAACTGAATATTTGTAATCTATTTTTCTTTGCGACATCAAAGCGTGCTCAACCATGTGAGAGTCCCTCACGTGGATTCTACATATTACACATGTCTCCACACGCCTTTGCAACACAAATAAAATTCCTCAATCCATTGTCTATTATTCCTAACTTATTCCTATCTTTGTTTTATAATTCTTTCTACGATAATGACAATTCACTAAATTCCTAGGATCTCATCTAAACAGCACTATGTATCTACTTTTAACTTTTGAATACTTGGTTCAATTCTAGCCTTTTCATTAAATAAATATTATTTTCAAACTAATTTACCTTGTTCCTCTGATTACTGGGAATTTTCCTCTTCCATATATAACAATTTCACGTAAACTGATCCCCCGTTTCCGGGTCATTCAATTTCTGGTGTAGATATATATATATACTTCTGCCTGATACGTAAGTATATCAAAGCGTTGTCCTTGGAACTGCCATATTTCATCTTTGTATTTTGAAACGCACTAAAATATTTGTTCACAAACTATACAACTCTTGCATATTAAGAATCCTACGTCAATGACGATTAAGTTAGCTAGTTTGAATTTTGACAGAGTTCACATATAGTACATGTTATGATAACATTTATTTGCAAACAGATCTGTTTCCAGAGATGAGTGACGTAAAATGGAGCCAGGGGCAGCGAATGAGACACTGCCAATGATGTAGAAACATGGTAATCTCTTAGAATGTTACCAATGTTTTTTCCGTGTGTGACACTCATGCCAGTTAAGTTGAGAGGTTAAGAAGTAAATAATCAGCTAAGATATCATTAGTCTCTCTCTCTCTATATCTCTCTCTCTCTCTCTCTCTCTCTTTCTCTCCCTGAGTCTGGAAGCCATGCGAATGAGACACCATAAACAATATAGGAAACTTGTAATTTAAGGTGACTGTTACTTTAATGTCTGTCCGTGTGCAGCAATTATTGCAGTTTAGAAGTTAAGAAGTAAATAATTAGCGAAAATAACATTAGTCTCACTCACTCACTCTCTCACTCATTCACTCAACATATCTATCTATCTATCTATCTATCTATCTGCCTTTCTTTCTGTTCTTTCTCCAGAGTCCGTGCTCCAAATAAAACCTTGAAGAAAACTCAGCAAACGTCTTTTTGTCTTTTTCCTGCACGAAACATGTTTTTTTTCATCTTATTCAAACAGGCGAGACGATTGGCGACCACTCCTGAAAAGAAACGGAAAGCACATAAAATACCAGCATGTATAAACGCCTGGCAGGACTGTATAAAGACATTTTATTTTGTCATTAAAAATGTTGCACTACTCGAAAAGAAATTAATCTACAAGCAAATCGTATACATGAAAATTACAAAAAAAATAAACTACAATTATCAATTTCTATTACAGACAAATAACTGCGTACTAAGGCTCTTAAGCTACTGTCGTATAGCGGTCTATATATAAAGATATATACATACTTTACAAATAACGTGCATATAACGATAACTGTTTTATATATGTTGTCAAATAAGTGTGTATGATATCAATAGTTCATTTTTGTATTGTTACATGGGCAGTTTTGTTCTAATGCCTGTATATACGGGCAACCATATATTTCTCTGTAATGTATGTATAAATTCTTTTTACTGTATGTATAAATATACGGACCGTATCCGCTCTTAAATGTATATACAAAACTTGTTAATGCAAACATGTAATTGTACATAGAAGAATGCGTTTGTTAGCACTTCCCTGAACCTAAAAATATCACGACCAAGCCCGCGTCCAATCCCTGGTAAACTAATTTACTAACTGGACTCTAACTCTCTGACTGACTGAGTCGTGTCTTTTTTTTTGGGGGGGGGAGTGTATCCTCATCTCCATAGATGTTGTTGTTTCACCAAGTTTCTGCCAACTCATCCTCGGGGCTTCTTCAGGTGATTAACCGCGACGGGATAGGAATGCTGAGTCTTGTAACTTATACCCATGCCTTCCATATTTGTTATTGTCTCACCACGTGGCCTGCGTTGGGTAGGATTGAACCTACTATCTTCAGACAATTCTCACTTGGAGCCGTAGAGATTCAACACCTCTATCCACTGCCCAACAACATGAATACACAAATTATGAATCCTCATCTCGGAGGATTAAAAAAAAATAATAAATAATAAAATAATAAATGACTTTATTCGTTATGCACTTTATGTAAACAGGTCAATCTTATTGTTAAGTGTAAATATTTAACTAGCTTTAAACTAAATTCCAAAGTAAAGCAAATATTTAACTAGCTTTAAACTAAATTCTTAAGTAAATATTTAACTAGCTTTAAACTAAATTCTAAAGTAAATATTTAACTAGCTTTAAACTAAATTCCAAAGTAAATATTTAACTAGCTTTAAACTAAATTCCAAAGTAAATATTTAACTAGCTTTAAACTAAATTCTAAAGTAAATATTTAACTAGCTTTAAACTAAATTCCAAAGTAAAGTAAATATTTAACTAGCTTTAAACTAAATTCTAAAATAAATATTTAACTTTCTTTAAACTAAATTCCAAAGTAAAGTAAATATTTAACTAGCTTTAAACTAAATTCCAAAGTAAAGTAAATATTTAAACTGACTTTAAACAAAATTCCAAAGTTCTTTGATATCATAAATACTATAATTATTTCATTGCGACTTTCTAAATATATTTTGAAATATAGAAAAACAAACGAAAACAAAAACAACTGTAAGGATAACACTCAAATAACACTCAAGATGAGATCAATAGTCCGATCAATACAAGTAATATAAACAAGCAACCCTCATCTAAAAAATTCAGAACTTAAATAATATATAATTAAAAATTACTGAAATCTTTCAATAATGTTATATTATTTTTTTCGTGTGCTGGATTTTCCCCACAAGATTATATGTTGAAATATTTAAATATCTATTACTTTTAATACAGAAATTATATTTAAAGTTTTGCTTTTCTATTCTGCTATGTCAATTCCCCCCCCTCATGTTTTTCATCAAAATGTGTAGCGTATTTTCATCAGTTACATGATTAAGAATCCTATACTCTGCTATAGTCTTCATTTTCATATCAGTGCAGAATACATGAATGCGGAAATGAAGTTCACATAACTACTAAAAGAAAATCATACCATAATATGAACATTAGTTAAAAACTAAGAAAATATAGTAAACATCTTCGATATTGTATTACAAAATAATATTAGAAACACACTCAATATATGTCAGTCTATTCACGGTAACATATATTGAGTTTCTAACAGTATTTTGTATATTTTTTTAGTTGAACTTATTTTCCAAAACTTAACGTATTCAACAGCGAGCTCGCCGCCATTTGTCTTTTTCAAATATATCGATAAACACTATGATTTTCGAACCGAATAAACATTTTACATTAAATAAAAACACTAAAAATTTATCCAATTAGGTAGAAAAGTAACTTATCTTGCCTTTGATGACATTTATTAGTTAGATATTTGTTGTTTTTTTTTTTTACTTTTTCGAATCTATGTGTATACCCCCCCCCCCTTTGTTTTTCATTAAATTGTTAGGTGAAAGTGCAGAATAGTTAGAAAACCCCTCGTTAAAAATAGCTTTCTAAATAATATTTCAGCACGGCATTGTTTTTCTACAAGCCGGTATTGTCATAACCTTCAAATACAACTCCTTACACTCTACGTACAATGCTTGAAGCAAACTTCTTTACTAGAAATTCATTTTTATCGCACAATTTTTCAGTAATTTTTCTATGTAATCTTCAAAGCAGTAGAATCCTGTTTTTATTAAAAGGAAATTAGCAACGTATCAAAGATCTAGGTATGTTCTGATGATACCGGGAAGGAAAACGGGAGTTCGTTCACCAAGGTACACTAAGGCCATTGGAAATGGAATATGCAATCAGCTTTCCACTGTGGCTATGACAAACGATTGGATATATAGTAAAGGGTAGTTTATTGTATGCCCACAGATTCAAGTACAGGTCCTAGTATTGAGAAATATGAGCAATGGAGATTGTTTTAATAGGGCTGGATAACTGCGGCCAACACTCTGTGGCTTTATTCTGCATTATAGTGGATGCAAGGTTCCAATAATAACGTAACGTCTCTTTCATGCGGCATAATACACGTGGCGTTCTAACATAATAGTCTCTTTCTCTCCGTACACACACACACACACACACACACACACACACACACACACACACACACACACACACACACACACACACACACACACACATATATATAACGTTATGAGGGTTTTTTGAAGCATGAATATTATATATATATATATATGTTATATATATATACGTTATACATATATACAATTATTTGCTATAGTAATTATTAATATATATATATACATATATTCATATATATATATACATATATATATATATACATGCATACACACACAGACACACACAGACACACAGACACACACACACACACACACATATATATATATATATATATATATATATATATATATATATATTTGTGAGCGGAGGATCCAATGTTTTTACCGATTCCGTAATAAATTCCTGATTCCAATGCAATTACCGATTCGGATACAATTAGTAATTCCAATTCCGATTCTTTATAAATCTTTAAATATTTAACTATAGATTTGGTATTTTTCCCCAGTTACTGTTATAAATAAAATCGATTTTATCCTTTTATAAACAACAGTAAATAAGTAAATTCTTTTTATATTAATAAAAAAAAAAATATGCGGTCTCGTTTATGAACATAATAAACGCTTTAAAATAAGTGAAACAACTAAGGACTTAGCCAGTTAGGTAGAAAACGGACACTTAGAAAATCGATTTTATTTAAAAAAAAAACAAAAAAAAATATTAAACAAGTAAAAATATTTTTTTTTATATTATGGGGGTGGGGGGCTATAGTCTATTTTTTAAAACAATATGTCCTTCAAGAACGATAATAAAATGTGTTTTCAATCGATATTTATTCAACAAGGGACCAGTTTTCCTACCTAGCGAAAGGGGACGAGTTTTCCGGGGTCGAGTTTTCCGGAGACGAGTTTTCCGGAGACGAGTTCTCCCGAGACGAGTTTTCCCGGGACGAGTTTTCCTAAATTCATGTTCGCTCAATTTTAGATTTACTGGTTGTTTAAAATCAATAAATATTTACTTTGTTATCGCTATTACCAGCAATGGAAGGTTTTGCTTTAAGCAAAATAAAGAAAAAAGACAATTTAAAAAAATCGTCTTGGCATCGGACAAGAGGCGCAAATCTTTTCGATTTCGATACTGATTCTCAAATGTTCGGATTTTTCCGATTCTCGATTCTGATTCTGATTAATCGTCCCAACAATAATATACATATATATATATATATATATATATATATATATATATATATATATATATATATATATATATATATATATATACACACACATACATGTACATATGACTAATCACATTAATTAATATACGAAAGTATTATTTTATGCATAAACTTTAAGTATCTACTTCAAAAGTGCTCAATACATAGGTAGAGCTAGGTAGTAAGTTATAAAAATAAGCCTGACGGATCATAGCGTGGATAAAACGCGGAATATTCTGTGTAGCTTAATTGCCACATATATTTTTATAACTTACTACATGTATATATATATATATATATATATATATATATATATATATATAACTAGTAAATAGTGAAAGCTTGAAGAAGGTGCTCAATACTATTGCAGATTAAATATATATATTTTTATTACAGTTTTTTCTGTTTAGTTACACATGTTTCCGCTACTGAATCGTCTCAACGATCCAGTAATTTCGTCAGACGAAGCTACTGGATCGTTGATGCGATTCGGTAGCGGAAACAAGTGTAACTAAACAGATAAAACGGTAATAATATATATATATATATATATATATATATATATACTAGCAGAAGTACCCGTCGTTGATTGGGTTCAAACACAGCCTACATAAAATGGACTGTGATTGATGAAAGTATGATAGGTTATGAAAAGGAGGGGGGTTGTAAAGAGATAGGTTTTGATACTCGAAAATTTTACCCTAAGCAAAATATGATGAAAGCAAAGATAATGTTCGCGAAATTATATTTTTTTATATCAACTTTGTTTCCATTCGTAGCCAAGAGTGACCAACAAAATGATGTTTCCTTACAAACAGAAAATGTTATATATGTAATAGTATAAATATACAAGAAATAAATGTTACCATAGTCAATAAAAGTTACTTTTATGGTAGAAAAGTTCATTGGTTTGTATTTTTAAGTAGTTTGTAAAAAAAAAAAAATTTTTAATTCACGAACCGGTTTTAAAAAAATCAAAATGGCAGCGACTTTGAAATGGAGAGCCCCGTTTTCAATTTGAAGGAGGGGCGCCTGAGCATTCTGTGTTAACAATTTAAGAGAGTTCCGTCAATGTAAGGAATATTTATAAACATATTTTAATGTTTTCCGTTATTTTATGCTTGAGGGATATTCGATTATGGCATGTGTAGTTTATATAAACACTCATTTAAGTAGTTATCGCCTCAAATTTCGTTTTAATTTCGGTTCACTGAAATTATTTCAAGTAAAGAGCATTAAACACTATTTCAAAACAAAAAAATACATGAACTGAACTTTTATTGACTATGGTAATATTTCATTCTTGTATATTTATTTTTTCGTGTAGTCCTTTGTTGGCTTTTCTGCTAAACACTCTTACTAAATAATATCGACGAAATATCGAAAAACAAAGAAACAAAAACAGTTTTGAAAAATAATGAAGCTTTACTTACGGTAGTAAAATAATCCGAAACAGCAAAATGGGATATTAAAAAAGTAAACACGTAATTACTTTAGTTTTCAAAGCAAAGAATCGATATAAATATGAATAAGAAGAAAATGGCGCCCTTTTCAAGCAGAACAGCTTCGTTTCAGTTTTACAGTATTGCACGGTGTAATATTGCGCCGTCGGATTCAAGGTTGTACCATTGTAATGTAAAGAACACCCAGAAAGGATTGTAATCAACTGAATTCCTTCTAGTACACTGACAAAAAAAGCTTAGACAGATATATAAATACAAATAAAAAGGTTATGTAAATGTTTTTAAAAAGACACGTAATCACGTGAGCAGGATTTTTTTCCTTCTTTTGACACGATAACAAGTAACGTTCTTATTTTTTTATTATTTATCTATTTATCTATTTTCAAAAGAGTGCCATGTGGAAGTGGAGAAGGGAAAAAAACAGAGTTATGCAAAATTTGTGTCGAGAATTGTCTAAAGTTCCGACTTTTTTTTTTTTTTTTGGCTTTCACTTTAATAAGAACGTAAATTTATGAGGTGAATTTATTCGACACAATATGATTCAACTCCAAAAAATAAATAAAAGCTAACGTGAATTAATATTAAAGTTAAGGTGTTATTGTGGACCCTCACCCCTTTTAAAAACCTTGTTAAACTTTGTGACATATTTACATTTTATGGAGGTCAGGCGCGAACGAACACCCCATAATTTTATTATACCATATTTATTGAAACTGAAACATAATTATCAAAGTATACTCATGCAGATAGATATGAAAAGTCTTTGTTAAAGTTTGTGCCATATTTCCATGGAGTACAGGCGCGAACGCAGACCCCACAACTTTATTATACCATCCCTATTTTAGTTGAAACATACTTATCAAAGTATTCTTATGAACATCTATATCAAAACCCCTTGTAAACGTTTTTTTTCTTCATTTTTTATTTCCATAATGTAGGGGTCAGGCGTGAACGCAGATCCCACAATTTTTATGAACCATCGTTCTGCCAGATCAAACATACCCATTCCTGATCCTCGATACATCTTCTATCATTATATGTAATCAGTTTTTTTTAAAATACTCAACCATATAAAAGCCTATTCGTGACCACACACACACACACACACACACACACACACGTTCAGCTTTATATTATAGATATAACACTAATATACACGTATGTGTGTGTGTGTGTGTGTGTGTGTGTGTGGGAGAGAGAGAGAGAGAGAGAGAGAGAGAGAGAGAGAGATTTTAATAAGGAACCTTCTTTTATCTCTGGTTATTGCCCTAGATATTGATTGCTCTCCAAGAACAGATAATAACCCATCAAATTGTAGATGAGGTTTTGTTCTGGAAAAGAAAAAAAAAAAAAAGAAAATGCTTAAAAACAAAAAAAAAAATCTTAGTATTTTATTTTATTTATTTCATTTTATTTTTTTTAAACTCTTTTTCTTAGTTCTTATTCGCGTTCTTATTCGATGTCGTTCGCTATGCGCATGCGCACAGGTGGCATGATCAAACAGACGTTTTCACGCACGCTGAATGTGCTAATAAATGCGGGAAATTTGTCCCGGGCCGAACGGCTTGGACATAGAAATTCGTTTCCTTTGTTGTTATAAATAACAAACAGCGACGCAATCCAAGAAATAACGAAAGCAGTTGAAAGAAACGAGATAAATAAATAAATAAATAAATAAATAATAAAAAAACGTACAGAAGCAAAGAGCTTCAGCACTTAGATGAATACTTGATCGTTATATATTGTAACCCTGCGGCAGTAAGTAAGTAGAGATTACGTTAGCTACTGTGATTTTTTGGCGGGGGCTACATTAAGTACATGTGAGGATACCTGGCTGGCAAACAGAAATAGACCCAGTGCAGCTATTGTGATTGGGGCGTAGTTTCAAAGGTTAACTTTTTAACAAACGCGCTAGAAAGTCAGAGGTTTCGAATGACATAACATTAGAACTAGCGGGACCTGTGGAAATTCCACAGGGGACACATTCATATGTAATATATTGTATGTTGGCATTCTGTAGATGTTCAGCGTAAATGGAGACGCTCTGATATTATTGTAGCTCTTTTGTTAAAACTGCAAAAGTATTTATCTAAGAACGCCCGGTAAAGCCCGGTCGTAAAATACACTTAGATATGATATTTTAATTCTTGTAGATTTCGTATATATATATATATATATATATATATATATATATATATATATATAAAGCTGAATGTGTGTGTGTGTGTGTGTGTGTGTGTGTGTCTAGTCATGAATAGGCTCCTATATCGTTGACTATTTTAAAAAACTGATTACATATAATGACAGAAAATGTATCGGCACGCAGGAATGGGTATGTTTGATCTGGCAGAACGGTGGTTCATTAAAATTGTGGGGTCTGCGTTCGGGCCTGGTCCACAAAGTATGGGAATAAAAAAAATAAAAAATTAAAAAAAAGACGTTTACAAGTGTTTTTGATATAGATGTACTTTGATAAGTATGTTTTAACTTAAAAAGGGATGGTATAATAAAATTGTGGGGTCTGCATTCGCGCCTGGCCTCCATAGAATGGAAATATGCACAAACTTCAATAAAGACTTTTCATATCTATCTGCGTAAGTATACTTTGATAATTATGTTTCAGTTTGAAGAAATATGGTAAAATAAAATTATGGGGTGTTCGTTCGCGCCTGACCTCCATAAAATGGAAATATGTCACAAAGTTTAACAAGGTGTTTTAATATAGATCCACAGAATATTGTGATAAGTGTTTCAGTGTGAACAGGATGGTATAATAAATTATGGGGGTTATCTATTTTATTTTTACTTTCAGCATATTTTGCTTTGGTTTTGATACCCCCAAATTCGAAGCTATCTCTTTACAACCCTTCTTTTTCATAACCCATCACACTTTCATAAATCAGAGTCCATTTTCTGTAGGCCGTTTTTGAACCCAGTCAACGACGGGTACTTTTACTACTATATATATATATATATATATATATATATATATATATATATATATATATATATATATATATATTACTTGATATATATATATATATGTATATATATATATATATTACTTGAGTTCCTTCAGGCATAATCGAAACCGAAACCAAAACTTATGAAGAATTCTTGGTAAAATCATTTATGACAAGAAATGGCAGTGCATAACAATTAAACAACCCGGATGTAAGCGTGAAGCAGAAAATAACACACACGCCATCGTGTTAATATATAGATTACATCACGTGTTCGAGAAAGAAAATAGCGTTTCTAAGCTGTTGTACTCGAGAAGCAAATGAAAAAATTTGATCCAAGCTTCAAAGAATTCTTCAGTTAAGACACTCTTGAGTAATTAAGACTCTCTATATTTGACTTTAATTGAGATTAATGGCGTGGTCGTTTGATACTGAAAAGGCACTTAGCAAATCGGCCAAAATAGTTCTCATTCGGAAGTAAGTTAAATTTTAAAACCGCGTTTTGTTTTCGCAATTTCAAAATTATCAAGCGAATAATCTTTGAAATCTTACCTCTACGATCAGTCAGATAATGAAAAAATGAACACGTTTGTAATGACTAGGACTAGGACAACAGCACATTATTTTCATAGTTTTGACTCTCGGGTGTGTATCTGTTGATATCTTATATGCTTTTGTATATAGTGATGTAGTTCTCGATTAACTGTGTCTAACTCTGTCTGATATATACTCGAGAGTCAAAACAATGAAAAGAATATGCTGTTGTAATTACGCTAATAAAGACTTCGGTCAGCAATATTTCATCTAATATCGCAAAAGGAAGGACTAGATAAGAATGCAACCCATCCTTACGCTTTCAAGTAGCGATATGCAGTTTCATGGCTTCATATGTTAACGCTTTACATATTACGTTCTGGTTCGAGGATCGATGTTCGAGTTTAATAAACAGCCACGTTATTTTTTTATTTCGGTTGTATGTCCGATTAAATTAATTCGGAGAAAGATTAAAAAACGTTTTTTATTATCCTGATTCTTTTCGATTTCCTTATCCGAGTTGATGCTTAATTAAATTTGACAGTGAATTAGCAACGATTTGCTAACGCAGCACTGACACATACCTATCGATTTGCGATTCTGATTCATTCGGATCGATACATTTTTAAAAATGTCTATTTCATGTACAAAACTGGAAAATTCTGGAACCAATTCCTAAAAGAAGGATATATATATATATATATATATATATATATATATATATATATATAGCTTTCAACTCCAACGGAAGTCTCTCGAGAGCTCTTTCAGCTATGATCTCACCAGGAGAAAATCGATAGCGTAAAAATAATAATATTATGTCGAAAGTAAAGAGTTCTATGGGGAACTATTGAATGTGCCAAAAATTACGGGGACGCTAAAATAAAGTTTATTAACGTTTAAAAAACGATTGAAATAATGGCACAACGAGGGCGGGGAACAGGAAAAAAGATTCACAGTTCCCCAAAGAGAAACAATGCGTTAGATGTTTCTGCCGGCACAAAGAAGGTTTCCGCACCGCAATAGAGACAGACTCCACAATCTTTAAATGGTTTCTGGAATCCGCTCTATGTAGCACCTCGAACCATTCAATTTTATACCTGTCGGCACAGCACGGGTTGTCAACCAAATGCTGGCCAATAGCAGAATCCAAGGCTGCAGAAGGAGGGAGACTACCCGACCCCATCCTCTCTTGTCTGATCTTCGATGGAACATGCTGGCTTATACGAGTCAAAACATGCAAGGATGTTCGCCCAACATAACCAGCATCGCACTGGCATTTGAATTGATATACACTATTGCTATTTTGGATGTAAAGCAAACTATCCTTGCGAAAAGAAGGAAATGCAGGTCTCGTAGTATATGCCAAACGCAAGGACACAGAATAAAAGTAGTCATAAATAGTTCTGCGAATCTGTTTGGAAAGTCTGTTACTCTTTTCCCCAATCCACGGTAATTTTAAATAAACCGGGCATTTCACAGGTCCAAACTTTCTAGGGGATTTAAAATCCGCAACTTTTTTGAAAATACAGTCATCAATAAGGTCAAGAGAATAACTATTATTGATGAATATTTCCCTGATCTTATCGAGTTCGGCGTCCAATCTGCTAGGTGAACAAATCACCAGGGCTCTACGTACCAAAGTATTAATTAAGCCGACCTTACGTGATTTTGGTACAAAAGACAACCAGTTCATATATAGGCCAGTAAATGTCGGCTTCCTATAAATTGTAGTGAGAAAG
>NC_136492.1:28054763-28062263 GCF_053919585.1 Euprymna scolopes | reverse complement strand
GATAGAGAATGTGAGAAATTATTAACAGTAGCTTTGGCTAAACGAGTGTTTTTCGTGAAAGTTTGGCGAGGGGGAGGACCATAGATTGAAGCTCAGCTGAGCACTTGCCATGAAAATAACGATAAAGCAAAGACAGGCTCGCAACGTTTCTCCTGTGGGAAAGAGCTTGCAGGGAAGAGAAAAGAGCATCCTCCACTAACCTACGAAATCTATTTTGAACTCTGTCAAGGCAGGATAAGTTGCTTCTAGCAGCTCCTGCCCAGATGTGGCAACAGTACTTCATCGTTGGCCGTACCTGACTTTTATATAGGTAGAGAATTGAGATATCTACTGGAGCGATAGAAGGATCTCACCATTTTTCCAGAGTCCTTGTCAATGGATTTGATATACGTGTTCCATTTCAGGTCAAGCCCAGAAGCTTATCAAAACATGAAGCCTCCCCAAGACGAGAGCCATTCATTGGTATCAGAGCGTAGATGGTGTAGAGATAGAAGCTTGGTTTTAGATGCATTATAAGTAACCAGCCACCTCTTTCCCCATTGTACCACATACTCAAGATCAGAGAAGAGAGAGTAAAACTTTGTCACTGTGAAGCTTCTTCCAGGTGAACTGCGATGGGTCTCCAATTAGAGCTGGCGATCTATCGATTTGATTGAAAAATGGGCGATTTCATCGATTTTGATTACAATAAAAATATGGGAGTGTAAATCAATTCCGGATCATCATTGAATCTCGGGCAACGTCGGGCCACGCTCCTAGTAGTAGGTAGATAGATAATTTGAAGAAGATGCAACACTACTTTTTGTCATCTTTACTGCTCAACAATAATGCAACGGACGACGTAAAATAAGTGTGAAACTCTTGCATGACCACATGCTTCAAAGACATGCAAAAGCAGAAGAAAGCGAGTATCAAGTACCAATTTTCGAAATGACTGGACCGAGAATTGAGCCTCGTGCAATAGCCGACATTCTTACCACTTCGCCATGAAACATATAAACACAAATAATGACAATATTTTATTTCAGAAAGAGCGTTAAATTATTCACTTAACGTTCTCGTAAAAGAATAAGCGATTATAACCTGACTTCCACTTTAATAAACAAATATAAAAACGGTGTCAGGTTGATATCGATAAATATTGATGCTGTATGCTTAGCATCTGTTTGCCATCTGGTCACATTATACTTAGTTCAGCCATTTTAGTTTCGACCCCCTTTGTGTATGTTTATTATGTCCTGTGTACATACAGTAATTGACCGTTGTATCAGTTGTAGATACGTCCACGTATTCTATATGAATATCTCTCCGTCGGTCTGGTAAGGTTAAGTTTGAAGTATTATTTTAGTTGATCTGCCACGCTTGTTTTAAATAGCTATTTATTCGGTCTGTCACGTTTAAGTTTCAGTCAACGTGTTATGTTTTAATGAATGATTGTTCTCGCTCATCAACGATCCAACAAATCAAATCAAATAAAAGTTTATTTTTAGAGGCGGTGAACTTTAAATTGATAACTATGTTGTTTAATTGTAGATTTAGCAACTATCCATTTTGAGTTCAGCTTAGTTTGGCAATTCATCATGAGGAGATTGGCACTGGAGTAGTGTTTGCAAATTGCAGATGATACGATCAATTTACTGAGAGAAAAATTTGATGAACAAATAAATTCACGAAGTGAACCTACCAACTGGCCACCTAGTTTGTGCGATTATATATATATATATATATATATATATATATATATATATATATATTACATAGGGTCACCACTTATCAAGGCCGATAGGCCACTCAAGGATAAGGTTAAAAGAGTGTACAGTAGTCAAAAGGACAATATAGTAATCGATAGTAATGGAAGTTCGGTAAATTTGTTAACTTAAGTAGAACGGCTCATCAGAAACTTGTTCACGTTGGACTTGAAGACAACCATATTATAGACAGCTGGAAAGCAGGAAAACGGAAGACAATTCCACATGCGTGCAGTTCTGAGAAAGAAGCTTTGTTCATGGAATCTACGTTTAGGTTTAGGCACAGATAAAGAGTGGGGGGGGGAATTATTGATAGTGTTTTCAGCTAGTCGAGTGTTTCTTGTGAAAGTTTGGCGAGGGGGGAGACCATAGATTGAAGCTCAGTCGAACACTCTCCATGAAAATAACGATAAAGCAGAGACAAACTCGCAACATCTCTTCTGTGAGATAGAGGTTGCAGCAAAAAGAAAAGGACATCTCACACGAAGTCTATTTTGAACCCTATCAAGGCAGGACAAGTCTTTTCTAGCAGCTCCTGCCCATATGTGGCAACAGTATTCCATCCTTGGACGTATCTGGCTCTTATATAGATAGAGAATATATATATGAATTTAAAATATGTTTCACTTAACTGTTCCGCGTGCATTATTTTTTTTTTAACTTAATCATAATCAACGTGGCCTATACTTATTTCAATAGTAACCGTACGTAAATAAACACGTTGTTTATGACTGGTCTTCTACTTCGCTGGCATTTCTTAATTATTCTTTTTCTGTAGAACCTTTTTTTTTTACAAGGTGATCACCACTTATCAAGGCCCGGAAGCTACTCAGGGATAAGGGTTATTGCATGTACAGTACGTTAGTGTGGGGGTTTAATAAAAATGTCTACTTAAGGGGACGGTTCATCAGGAATTTGTTTACGTTGGACTTGAAGACATTCAGGTTGTAGTCAGGTGGGAAGCAGGCAGACGGAACAGAGTTCCACAGGAGTGCAGTTTTAAGAAAGACGCTTTGTTCATGGAATCTACGTTTTGATTTAGGCACAGATAAAGGGTGGGGAAAATTTTTGACAGTGGTTTCAGCTAGACGGGTGTTTTTCGTAAAAGATTTGCGAGGGGGGACTAGAGATTGGAGCTCAGACGAGCACCTGCCATGTAAATAACGATAAAACAAAGATAGGCTCGCAACGTCTCTTCTATGGGAGAGAGGTTGCATGGAAGAGAAAAGGGCATCCTCCACTAAGCTACGAAGTCTATTTTGTACTCTGTCAAGGCAGGATAGGCTGTTTTTAGCAGCTCCTGCCCATATATCGCAGCAGTATTCCAACCTTCTTCTTCTTCTTCTTCTTCTTCTTCTTCTTCTTCCACTTCTTCTTCTTTTTCTTCTTCTTCTTCTTCTTCTTCTTCTTCTTCTATGCCGTCTTCTTCACTTGCTTCATTTTTAGGTGTCTTCTTTTTTGCTGTCTTATTTTTCGACTTAGTATCCTTGTTTCTTTTTCTTCTTCCTTTTCTTCTTTTTCTTCTTCCTTTTCTTCTTTTTCTTCTACTTATTCTTCTTATATGTCAGCCTCTCCATCATATATTGCAGAGTCGTCTTCTTCTTTTTTAGCGTCTTCTTCGTCTTATTCCAAAGAATTGCCTTAAGCTTAAAGGCTACGCTATTTATTGAGTACAAGGTTGTTTAGAAATATAAATTTCGATCTTACAGTTCAAATGCTTCCTTTCAATCATTCTCTAAAAAAAAAAACATTACAAAAAATATTACAAAAAACATTACAAAAACATTACAACTGGTCAACACAGATTGCGTGCACGGATACGTATTACTGGCACGTTTTACACATTGCTTAAGGACATCACGAGCTTGCGCAGGTTTTCATGTTCATTGACGAAATTTAATTAGGCATTTTAAGAAATATTTCGATATAATAAATATCATTGTTAATTTTTTCAGGGGACATATACTTTTACAATTTCTACGTAAATACGCATATTTTCTGGAATAGAATAATTTAAAATGCCAGATCGCCCTCAGGATACTAATATTTAACAAATGTGTACTTATGCAGATTATAGACCTTGCTGAAATAATAACGTGATAGTGTAGCGAATATGGCCGCGATTCTCCGGCACTTAGGAAGAGTGATAGAGTTATAAACAAGTAATCGCCTCAATATAGCAATAACTGCCAGTGCGTGTCAGTGCTATCAGGCGATAGTAACTACCTAAAAGTATCCCTATCCAACAGTTGCCACCGATAACACTCATATTTGCCATTGGATTATAGTGTCCGCCACTGCATGACAGTACCCGACAATTGAAGACAGGCGATTTCATTTCATTTCAGAGCAATCCAATGGACGTCGTATTTGACAATGAACGATTACTGCAGATAAAGCCTGTGACCACGAAACGCCTGAAAACCACACTACACAATAGTGACCACTAGTGCTCACAATTAGCATTCAGTTATAGACAATTTCATTTTGGAGCAGTCGAATTTAGGGCGATCCTGGTTGACTGCCCGTAATTGACAGTGACCGATATACGCTTACAGTAACAGTTTTAAAAGGAAGTAATCGCCCTAATGCAACACTAATCGCCAATGATCATCAGCATCCACAATGACATCCAGTAGATGCCGCTATCTGCCACTGCCAGAAATGCACGATAGTAAAAGTCAGATGCTTTCAATTTGGCTACTGCCGCCAGTGCCAACAATTTTTCTTTACCACAAACAATCGCCATAATATCTCTGTATTATAATTTTTAGCTGTTTATCCATAGTCAGAAACTTACGAGACTCACATATCAAAATACACTAGATAATCATAAGTAGTTTTTGTTTCACGAGGGGTTTTACCGGGGCTGTTCTGCCGTTGGACTATTTTCAACTGGGCAACGCCGGCACAGGGGTCCTACTACTCCATAATATATATATATATATATATATATATATATATATATATATATATATATATATATATATATATATATGCATGCATGCATATATGTATGCATGCATATGTCTGTGCATATATATATGTATCTATATGAATGTCTATATTTTAAATTTGTATTAATATGTATGTCTCTCTCTCTTTCTCTCTCTCCCTCTCTCTCTCTATATATATATATGTACAGTGTGTGTGTGTGTGTGTGTGTGTGTGAGAGAGAGAGAGAGAGAGAGAGAGAGAGAGAGAGAGTCCAAAAGGTCACTGAAGGGTTTTGAACATGAATATATTCTTTAATTTTATATCTTTCTGTAATTTTAACGCAATCTGACTAAGACATTAGAAAATTAAAGAACAAACAAAATTCAAACAATTTTTACTGATGATATTTTTGCCCATTTTCAGCTTCGCATATTTGTGCTCTTTTCAAAACGTTATTCATGACAGATTGCAGAATCTCTGGATTGCGATTTAACTCCCTTATTTCGTTCCTGATTTTTCCTTCAATTCTTGCCGGGTTTGGTGTTTGTTAACATAAACTCTTTCTTGAGGATATCCCCACAAGAAAAAGTCGGGGCTAGTCAAGTCTGGGGAAGCTGGTGGCCATTTGACATTGCCATAGCGAGAAATAATGTTGTCGCCAAAGCATTGCCTGAGAAGCTTCATAGTGTCTCCAGCCCTATGTGCCGTTTGCGTACGTTGTTCCATATCTATAATATCTTATCTATAATTATTTTTCAAAATATTATCTGTAAATATCTAAAATAGAGAAAAAATAATTATTAATGGTAAAATGACAAAGATTTTCAACCTTTCGTGACTTTTTGGACACGCTATATATTAATATGTGTATATGTAGGTGTATATATACGTATATGTACGTATATGTACGTATATATAAATTTGGAAAATAAAATTAATAAAATAAATTCTTTAAGGGAAGACTTATCGGGATAATACAAAGCTCAACAAAATTGCATTGGAGCTTATTTAGAAGTAAATAACAACGGAAAATGAATATATAAAAACTATATAATTAATATATATAACTACTTCATTTACTCACATAAAATTAATATACGAAAGTATAAATTTATGCATAAACTTTAAGTATTCACTTCAAAAGTGCTCAATACCTAGGTAGAGCTAGTTAGTAAGTTATAAAATATATATGGCGATTAAGCTACACTGAATATTCCGCATTTCATCCACTCTAGAACTTTTCAGGCTGATAGCCTGAAGAGTCCGAGAGTGGATGAAACGTGGAATATTCAGTGTAGCTTAATCACCATATATATTTTATAACTTACTAATTAATATATATATATATATATATATATAGAGAGAGAGAGAGAGAGAGAAATAGATAGATAGATAGATAGATAGATAGATAGATAGATTTATTCATTTAGGCAACAGGTTGCACATTTATTTAGGAGCGCTGGGTAAGTGGAGACTCTTTAAGCCATAGCATTTCGAAGCCTAATGCTTCTCATCAGCAGAGTGGAGAAAGTGCTAGGTAACATGATAGGGATGCGACGTCTAGTGATAGTTTCATTAGGAGCGAAATAGAATATTAAGGCTGTTTGGTGGAGCTACAAGTTGTTTCTGTGATATAGGAGGAGTATAGTTTACATTATGCAATGGATGAATGTATATAGCATATTTGCCATAATAGGTGTAATGTATGTGGATAGCGTGTGTGTGTTGGAATTCTCAGGTGTATATGGGGTAGTTTGGTTGAAAGAAGTTGCTCAATTAAACCTATGTGTATAGGTGTTGTAGGTGTGGAGGGGGTTTACATAAAATGGGGGGGTATGGTATGTATATATATATTTTATATGTATGTATAGTTTTTTATATATTTAAATGGGGTGTCTTAGATAATAAAAATGCTTAAACGAGATGGAGTATATTATGAGTGGTAGCTGGAATATTAATGTGAAGGGTAAAATTCTCGGGGTTGATGGTACTAGGGTTTTAATAGTGTAAGCTAGAGAATATATAGAAAATATATAGGTTTTATACATTCATTTAATTTTTTATAAGTATATATATGCGCTTATATCAATGTGTATGTATGTGCTTACATCAACGTATATATACGTACGCACGAACATTGAGGTATATTCAATAATAAAGGCGTATTACTTGCAATAAGAATTTGACGATAGCAATTGCTAAAGAATGCAATTGAATTGAATTAAATTTAGTTGATTTTTTTTACTCCAAATAAGGCACAGTGTTACTAAGTCGTAAGGGGTTACTAATAGGGACCAAATTTGCAGGAACACCATGTAGGGGGTTGGGCAACGAAATGTCTGTTGACATAACATTTGAACTTCTGCATGTCAGTAAAATCAGAAAAGCAGTTGTCTGGGAGTTGAACTGCATAGTCTAGCAGTCTGAGTGAAGAAGCTATTTGAGTAGAAGGGTTTACAGCATCTATGGATCTCTACAGTATAGGGGTGGGAATTTGCTGCTTGTTGTGTTTGTTGAGGGTATTTACTATTTACGTCAAGGGGGTGCAAGTGCTTTGAATTTGTCCGAACACTTATTATTCAAGTACTTGTTCAACAGGCATAGAGATGCCACATTTCAGCGATGGGACAGAGGATGGAGTTTGTCCGACAGTGCGGGACCTATTAGATTAGCAAATCTTTTTGAACCCTATCTAGGAGCGAGAGACTACTGTTAGATGCACCAGTCGAGATGTGACAACGATATTTCATACATGCGTGAATAGTGGGTTTGTAGAAATACAGGGTACTCTCGGGTGTAAAGAACATTCGAGAAC
>NC_136492.1:28042263-28049763 GCF_053919585.1 Euprymna scolopes | reverse complement strand
TTATTAAGTTAGATCCATGTACAAGGAACCTATATCTAAAATTTCAAGTGCGTAGACCCAAAATTGTCGGAGGAGTTTGGTAGAGTTTTCAAAAGTCAAATCGTTGAACTTTGACCCCTTAATCGCCAAATTTCTGGCCAAAACCGATCACATCGATTTTCCCAAATCTCAGTACCCTGTATATCAAATTTCGAGTCTGTAGACTAAAAATTGACAGAGTTATTGCGAAGGGAAATGTACACAGACACACAGACAAATAGATACACAGACACTTTCACACACACACACATATATATATATATATATATATATATATATATATATATACGTGCATTAAAACTGCCTATCCTATTGTTATATTATTAATGATTCTGAATAAAACTTCATGTTATTTTAAATGCAATTATAAATCTTTCAAATTAAAGGTACTAACACATCCATATAAGTAGTTTACCTTTATTGCTAGATAACTTATATATATATATATATATATATATATATATATATATATATATATATATATATATAAGTTATCTAGCAATAAAGGTATATATATATAGGGTTTTTTTCTTGCCCCGCCCCTTATTTATCCTTTTTATCTAATGTAGGCTTAGAAGAAATATATTTTTGAAGTGTATTTTTGTCCTTTTGAAAGTTTCTTTTTAATGGTTTATGTTTAAACTACCCCCCCCAAAAAAAACCCTCAGTAATTAATTATGGCACTACGTTCGGTGTTCTTTAAAAGTAATATATATATATATATATATATATATATATATATATATATATATATATATATATATATATATATATGGTTTCAGTTTCGATTCAAGCTGATGCACCCAAGTCATATGCATATAGTTTTATTTTTGAAATCGCAACTTTATAATATATAAAAATCGATAGAACATTAACTCTATAATGATATATATTCGAAATCTGCAAGAATTAAACCATCATATTTAAGCGTACTTTATGACCGGGCTACGCCTGGTTACGTCGGGCTACGCCGGGCGTCCCTGCTATATTAGATAAATACTTTTGCAGTTTTAACAAAAGAGCTACAATAATATCAGAACATCTCCATTTACATGAACATCTGCAAAATGCCAACATCAATATATTACACATGAATGAGCCATCTGTGGAATTTCCACAGGTCCCGTTAGTTGATATCTGATATCGTCTCGGTATAACGTTAACAATTTTAAAATGAATTGTTTCCAAATCAAATTATGTCACAACGTGGACAAAAATTGTACAATCTATATATCTATAAAAGTGAACGTGCCTGTGTGTCTGTCTGTGTGTCTGTCTGTGTGTGTATATTTCCCTACGTTATAACTCTGTCAATTTTTAGTCTACAGACTCGAAATTTGATATACAGGGTACTGACATTTGACCTTTAAGAACTCTACCAAACTTCTCCGACAATTTGGGTCTAAACACTTGAAATTTTAAATATAGGTTCCTTGAACATAGATCTAACCTAATAACTTGAGTTGAGCCCAAAACAATAAATGTTAAGGAGTCATAATAGGGGTCAAAGTTAAAAAAATTGACCGCTTTCTTTTTTTTTAAACATACACCAAGCACACACACACACACACACACACAGACACACACACACATATATATATTAAAAATAACAACAACGACGACAACAGCAACAACAAACTTAATAATAATAATAATAATAATAATAATGATAATAATAATAATGATAATAATAATAATAATAATAATAATAATAATAATAATAATAATAATAATGATTAGCCTCTGATCATCCAAATAGACAATAAATACCTCCTGTTACGGTGGTTGCGTGTGTAATTGTGAAGCAAGAGCTTCACAATCCCTAACTGCGCTTCTCCTTAATCAGAACTGCCGGATTCCAGTGACAAGCAGAAATTTAGAACGACTGGATATAAACAGGAAACACCTACAGCACGGGGTATTCGTCAATGGTCATCTATTGTAATAGTATAATATTACTTAACAAGTGATTGAAATGTAGCATCTGAAGAACAGATACTACGCTTTGATCTTGGCCCGAAGGCCAAGGAGAACAAATAATTTTTATTAGCTTTGCCTTAAAAGCGACACCAATTTTTTTTTTGTTTTATTTGGAATATTCAACTTTCCTTTTTTAGTTGTGCACAGCATGATAACGGTCAAAGCGAATACGAATAATAATAATATATAGATAATTATTTACAACTATTGAGGAAATTAATTAACATAAAGAGCCAAGATATCAACCCCACGCCTAAAATCAGGAGGTGGTAGACAAGTTCACATACCACGGTCCCAGCATCACATTTCCTGGACGCAAAACTCAACATAAGGATAGGCAAAGAAGCCATTGCGATGGCCTATTTAGACAAGAGAGTGTGGGACAACACCTTGTGTGCACTAACCACAAAGACGAAAATATACCAGGCCTGTGTGCTGAGTACTCTTCTTTATGGGAGTGAGTCCTGGACTTTGTACTCATACTAAGAATGAAAACTGAACGTCTTCCACACGCGCAACCTCAGACGTCTTATAGGCATCTCCTAGCAGGATCGAGTCACAAACATAGTTGTCTTGTCTCAAGCTGGCATACCAAGCATAATTTTACAATTACGGTCATGTGTGAAGGATGGAAGCTAGTCGCATTTCAATTTCTGTATAGTGAGCTCGTGTCTGGAACACAGTCAATCGGACGACCAACTCTGCGCTACAAGGACACCTGCAACAAAGACCTGGGGACTTGTGACATTCAGCCACAAGATCTCGAGTCAGAGACATCCGATCGCTTAACCTGGCCATAAATGTCAAGGACAGCATCAAATTAACAGAAAAGAAAAGAGAAAGACAATGTGAAGATAAGAGAACCCACAGGAGGGAGATGATACTGTTCATTTCTGCCACGCCCACCATCCCCACCGTTAACTACATCTGCAGCAACTGCCAACGAAGCTGCAGAGCTAAAATTAGACTATATATCCAGTACAGACGCTGTAGTGAACCAAACTAGGTGCAGAATGCTGTTGTCTCAATAGACAGTATATTGCCATCGATGAGGACAAAAATATATAAAAAAACTAAATTCTAAAACAAATGATAATATATATATATATATACACTTATTTTTTTTCCTTTCAGGAATTATCAGTGCAGGGTGACACGATTACTACCGGTCGGGAGATGCGAATTGTGCCACGAAGTCATGTCTGACTCCATTAGCAAAGAACACACCTCACTGCCAACCGCGAGAAATATCGTCGATATTTTAACATTTGTGATTTAATAATCATAACATTATGATCTGTACATGTGAGTTTATGCGCAGATCATGATGTTATATCATGAAATCACTCTGGACGGACGCCTCGACATTTAATAATAAATGTTTAAATTTCGACTTAATTTCTCTATGTTAATATTGACCGTTTGTTATGTTCCATGCAAATGGAATCAGAGAGACCACGGTGGTTGGGTTCGAATATTCCGATCGGCTGTAATAGTATATTCCCGCACTGATGATTTCCGAAAGGATGAAAAACAACACATGTCTGTAGTAAAAATATTTTATAGTAATAATTTTATCTCTCTCTGTCTCTCTCTCTCTGTCTCTCTCTGTCTCTGTCTCTGTCTGTCTGTCTGTCTCTCTCTCTCTTCTCTCTCTCTCTCTCTCTCTCTCTCTATATATATATATATATATATATGTATATATATACGTTTTATTTTTTATAACCGTATCTTTCTGCTAAGTTACATTATTGTTTCAGCTACCCGGCCCTTTTTTTTGGCCGTCTGTAGCTTCCTCAGACTTTTACAAGAAAAAACGGCCATGTAGATGAAACAATAATGCAACTTAACAGAAAGATACGGTAATAAAAAATAAAACGCATATTTTCTCTACAACAGTATTGAGACCTTTCTTCAGTTTTTATTAATTACCATTTCTACTATATATATATATATATATATATATATATATATATATAAACATCTCTCTCTCTCTCTCTCTCTATATATATATATATATATATATATATATATATATATATATATATATATATATATATTAAAGCATCCTAAGTTGCTATTATTTTCAATACTAATACTTTATTTATACTACAACCAACCATATCCTTGTATTTCAAACCATCTCTAAATATTTAACATGACTTTGGGGGAGGGGGGATTAGCCAATTCATTCTAAAAATATATATATAAATATGAAAAGATAAAAAGGATCGTGGTAATACCGAGAGTATTTTAACTCGGCACACGAAGTCGTCGATCCATGTCGAGATCCACTCCATCACCGCCATCTTGTGTTGATTTAGTAAATTAAAAACGACAAAATTTTCCAGGAGTAAAGAAATGATTATAATCAAAGAATATTCAAATTGCAAACGAAGTGTCAATTTTCTTCGGCGTTCAAAGAGAAAATAAATTATTTTATTTGGTAGAACATTGTTATTAAAAGCGATTTCTGGGAACCATTATTTATAATTGTGCCTTTGTTGTGTATTTGACAAATTTTATTGAACGATATGAAACATTTGTTTGATTAAAATGAAAATTATTCGAGGAAATATCTCCTTCTTTACACACACGCATATATGTATGTGTCTGTTTGTCTGTATATATATATATGTATATATATATGCATATATATATAGGCGTATATATATGTATATATATATAGGCGTATATATATGTATATATATATGCATATATATATATGTATATATATATGCATATATATATAGGCATATATATATATGTATATATATATGCATATATATATATATATATATATATATATATATATATAGTCATTCACATCCAGTATAGTTTCGCTGTTTCACAGCTCATCAGTTCGGCTAGACAAGCAACTATCTCAAGCAAAGGAGTCACCACTCATCAAGACCCGGAGGCCACTCGAGGATAAGGGTTCATGAGTGCACGGTATTAAATGGGACAATATCGTAGTAATCGTTAGTTGTGGAAATTTGATACATTGGATTTCATAATAGAACGGCTTATCAAGAACTTTTTCACGTTGGACTTGAAGGCGATTATATTGTAGTCAGCTGGAAAGCAAGCAAACGGGAGAGAGTTTTACGGGTGTGACGTTCTAAGAAAGAAGCTTTGTTCATGGAACCTACGTTTAGGTTTAGGCACAAATAAAGAGTGAGGGAAATTATTGATAATGGTTTCAGCTGGACGAGTGTTTATCATCGTTTAATCTTTATATCAAGACTATAATAGAATACAAACCATATCAAAAACTATAAAACAAACATTAAAAACATATTTTCAAAACAAACTCACATATAATACTGGTATATACAATGTCCCATGCTATAATTGTTGGTAGAAACTAAATGGAGACTAGAAGAAAGGTTTAGCAAAAAAAAAAAAAACAAAAAAAAAAAAAAACGAGATATAGAAAATAGCAATTCTTTGAATGCACTATTCTCTCATCCATTAAAGTATGAACATTCTTTTAACTTCAAAAAAGCTAAAGGCATCAAATTGAAAACTATTTGAATTGGCACTTATTGCAAACGCAAAGAGAATTAAACAACATGGAAGTTTCTCTACAATCTATTCTTCTAATCATTAAAATTATATTAAATAAACATAACTTAATTTTAGACACAGGATACTTATTTACACCACAGAAAATAATAATTATAATTAATACATATAACCAATCCTTGTATAATTATATAGAAAACACATTTAATTCATTTCAATTACGAATATGAGAATACACAATATGATGCTCCCATTTTGATTTTTATTGTCTTGATTTTGTGAATATATATATATATATATATATATATATATATATATATATATATATAAGTGAAATTGTCTGTCTGAGTGTGTGTCTGTGTGTATACATTTCCCTACCAAACTACTCTGTCAATTTTCAGTCTACAGATTCGAGATTTGACACAACGGATATTGAGATTGGGGATTTTCTTTTTTAATTCAATTTGACCTTTGAAAACTCTACCAACACTATCCGTCAATTTAGACTCTAAACACTTGAAATTTTAGATATAGGTTCTTTGGACATGGATCAAACGTTGTAATTTGATTTGAGCCCAAAACAGTAAATGTTAAAGAGTAAAAATTGGGATAAAAGTAAAAAGAAATTAACCTCTGCGCTCTCTACCAAATTACTCAACCAACCTTTGGTCTAAAGATTTGAAATGTTACATAAAGGGTATTCAGACATACAGCAAGCTTTTTAATCGGGTTTTGGGCGAGAATTTGACTGCCAAGAGGTCAAAATTGAAATAGTTGACCTTTCAAGACTCTACCAAACTCCTCCGCCAATTTTGGGTCTAAACACTTGAAATTTTAGATGTAGGTGACCTGCAGATGAGTCAAACCTTTTAAATTGATTTAACCCGAAAACAATAAATGTTAAGGGGTCAAAATTGGCATCACTTAAAGTGATGAACAGTACAGAGAGCCTGAGGAAATTCGGGTTCTACTGCTAATATATATATATATATATATATATATATATATATATATATATATATATATATATACTAGCAGGGGTGCCCGGCGTTGCTCGGGTGTTTGGAGGTGTATGCTGTGCAAAAAAAGCAAAAAAACAAAAAAAAATGGTTAATTTTTTAAAACTTTGACCCCTATTATGACAAATTACTTTATTAAGTTAGATCCAGGTTCAAGGAACCTATATCTAAAATTTCAAGTGTCTAGACCCAAAATTGTCGGAGGAGTTTGGTAGAGTTCTTAAAAGTCAAATCGTTGAAATTTGACCCCTTAACAGCCAAATTTCTGGCTGACACCCGTTACATCGATTTTCCCAAATCTCAGTACCCGGTATTTCAAATTTCGAGTCTATAGACTAAAAATTGACAGAGTTATTGCGTAGGGAAATGTACAGAGACAGACAGACAGACACACAGACAGACAGACAGACAGACACGTTCACTTTTATAGATATATATAATATATATATATATATGTGTGTGTTTGTGTGTGTACTTACTTGTAGTTTCATTAAATACTTTTGCAAGAAAAATCCGATCCCGCATTTTGCTTATCCCTACCCTCTAATGAGAAGGAAAGTATTTCTTCGAAACTCCGCTGATGAAGGACTATCAACTTATTTTGTGCTCCCTTTTTAAAATTAAATGTTTTTAACTCTTTCTCAAAGTGTTTTTTAACATGATTTATTAACTACTTGTTCTTAAGTGCTACATTCTCAAGTACCTTGTGCCATAAAACCAAAAGATGGGATATATAAACTGAAAAAAAGGGAATATAAAAAAAGATGTTTATTATTTTCAAAGACCTCACATGTCCTCCCCCCGCTTATAACCCCTACCCATATTACATTCTAACTTTGTCAACGAAATAAGAAAATGTTTTTGTTTGAAATATCAGTTCTTGACGATAATTCTTGGCCTGAAGACGTAATCCCCCAACGCGCGTGATTACAGA